>NC_057419.1:19303596-19340897 GCF_019320065.1 Cervus canadensis
AGAACTCTATTAGCCTTTGCCCTGCTTCATTCTGTACTCCAAGGCCAAATTTGCCTGTTACTCCAGATGTTTCTTGACTTCCTACTTTTGAATTCCAGTCCCCTATAATGAAAAGGACATTTTTGGGGGGTGTTAGTTCTAGAAGGTCTTGTAGGTCTTCATAGAACCATTCAACTTCAGCTTCTTCAGCATTACTGGTCGGGGCGTAGACTTGGATTACAGTGATATTGGATGGTTTGCCTTGAAAACGAACAGAGATCATTCTGTTGTTTTTGAGATTGCATCCAAGTACTGCATTTTGGACACTTTTGTTGACTATGAGGGCTACTCCATTTCTTCTAAGGGATTCTTGCCCACAGTAGTAGATATAATGGTCATCTGAGTTAAATTCACCCATTCCAGCCTGTCTTAGTTCTCTGATTCCTAGAATGTCGATGTTCACTCTTATCATCTCCTGTTTGACCACTTCGAATTTGCCTGGATTCATGGACCTAACATTCCAGATTCCTATGCAATATTGCTCTTTCTAGTATCAAACCTTGCTTATATCACCAGTCCCATCCACAACTGGGTGTTGTTTTTGTTTTGGCTCCCTCCCTTCCTTCTTTCTGGAGTTATTTCTCCACTGATCTCCAGTAGCGTATTGGGCACCTACCGACCTGGGGAGTTCATCTTTCATTGTCCTATCTTTTTACATTTTCATACTGTTCATGGGGTTCTCAAGGCAAGAATACTGAAGTGATTCCCACTCCCTTCTCCAGTGGACCACGTTCTGTCAGACCTCTCCACCATGACCCGTCCGTCTTGGGTGGCCCCACACGGCATGGCTTAGTTTTATTGAGTTAGACAAGGCTGTGGTCCATGTGATCAGATTGGCTAGTTGTCTGTGATTGTGGTTTCAGTCTGTCTGCCCTCTGATGCCCTCTCTCAGTGCCTACCATCTTACTTGGTTTTCTCTTACCTTGGATGTGGGGTATCCTTTACAGCTGCTCCAGGAAAGCGCAGCTGCTGCTTCTTACCTTTGACGTGGGGTAGCTCCTCCCGGCCGCCACCCCTGACCTCGGACGTGGGGTAGATCCTCCTGGCCGCCGCCCCTGACCTCGGACGTGGGGTAGCTCCTCTTGGCCACGCTTGTGCATCGTCACAGCCGCCCATTTGTTCAGAAAAATTATCTAAAACTTGGAAATAAGACAAAAGGATGAATATGTATCCTTTCAGTGACATACAGGAGCTTTTTCTACAGGCCCATCCAAGAATCATTTAATTCTAGAAGGAAATATACCTTTGTTTGATTTACTATTTGCTCTTGAATGAGGCCTAGGCTCTGAGAGATTATATGATAACTTCACATTTTTTTTGGTCTGATTCAGATGTAAATGAAGTGATGGAACCGAATGCCATGATCTTTGTTTTTTGAATGTTGAGTTTTAAGCCAGCTTTTTTACTCTCCTCTTTAACTTTCATCAAGAGGCTTTTTAGTTCCTCTTCACTTTCTGCCATAATAGTGATGTCATCTTCATATCTGAGGTTATTGATATTTCTCCCTGCAATCTTGATTCCAGCTTGTGCTTCATTCAGTCCAGTCTAGCATTTTGCATGATGTACTCTGCATATAAGTTAAATAAGCATGGTGACAATATACAGCCTTGATGTACTCTTTCCCAATCTGAAAAACAGTCTGTTGTTCCATGTCCAGTTCTAACTGTTGCTTTTTGACCTGCATACAGATTTATCAGAAGGTGGGTAAGGTGGTCTGGTATTCCCATCTCTTGAAGAACTTTTCACAGTTTGTTGCGATCCACACAGTCAAAGGCTTTGGCATAGTCAATGAAACAGAAGTAGATGTTTTTTGGAATTCTCTTGTTTTTTCTATGATCCAGCGGCAATTTGATCTCTGGTTCCTCTGCCTTTTCTAAATCCAGCTTGAACATCTGGAAGTTCTTGGTCCCATCATTTCATGGCAAATAGATGGGGAAACAATGGAAATAGTGACAAACTTTATTTTCTTGGGCTCCAAAATCACCGCAGGTGGTGACTGCAGCCATGAAATTAAAAGACACCTGCTTCTTAGTAGAAAAGCTATGACAAAGCTGGACAGCATATTAAAAAGCAGAGACATTACTTACTGACAAAGGTCCGTCTAGTCAAATCTCTGGTTTCTCCAGTAGTCATGTATGGATGTGAGAGTTGGACCATAAAGAAAGCTGAGTGCCGAAGAATTGATGCTTTTAAACTGTAGTGTTGAAGAAGACTGTTGAGAGTTCCTTGGATAGCAAGGAAATCAAACCAGTCAATCCTAAAGGAAATCAGTCCTGAATATTCATTGGAAGGACTGATGCTGAAGCTGAAACTCCAATACTTTGCCTAATGCGAAGAACTGACTCATTGGAAAAGACTGATGCTGGGAAAGACTGAAGGCAAGAGGAGAAGGGGACGACAGAGGATGAGATGATTGGATGGCATCACCAACACAATGGACATGAGTTTGATCAAACTCCAGGAATTGGTGATGGACAAGGAAGCCTGACATGCTGCAGTCCATAGGGTCGAAAAGAGTCGGACATGACTGAGTGACTGAACTGAACTGAGATGTAAGTAAATAATTCTGTCCAGTAAAATAGATGGTTACATTTTTGTTGCTCTGTAGGAGGATGTACTTTTGTATCAAATTTTATAATCTCATTCCTACATTCTTTCTTTCTGTTCTTATATATATTCAGTCTCTCACAATATCCTTTGAACATGCTTTATTTTCTGATTAATGAGAGAAATAATCTGTGATATGTGCTCACTTTATATAAGAGTCACGTTTTTAACGTTTAAAGTATACATTATGCAGGAGTACCAAGGCCTTTGAGAAAGAATTTTTAAAATAAAACTCAACATAAGAGTCTTTTTCTTCTTTAGCAAATTTGGAAGAATTAGAGGTAAACAGCCAGAGCACCTAGTCACTGATGATAGACAGTAGATCCAAACAGTGCTGTTCTGAATGATGTAAATGTGAACATCAGAAAGATGTACTAGGACTGAGATGTTACATGACAAAGAGCCGAACTGAGCGATTTGCCAGCCAGATGCTTCCTCCCCCACCCCCACAACCTTTAGTTTAGGTTCTTTTAACTTTAAAGTCTGTGTCAGTTTTGAATTTAAAATAGGCTATTACTTGACAGTTATTTTAACCTAACAGAAACTAAGGAAAATAGATTAAGATGAAAATACTCTAGCTCTTTTAGTATAACTGGTAATTTTAACACTCCTGGATTCCTTTCATTGTTTGCCATGTATCCGTGGGCATACATAAAGGTTGAAAACTTACTTTGAGATACTACTTTCTTTTGCTTTGAGAGATTTGACAGTTTCTGATCATATCTTTCCTTGCAAATGTTTGGAAGAAACATTAGTGTTCCCCATAACTGAGATATGTTGGAGTTTGGGGCCTAGAACCAGTAGAATGTGGTCATGGAAAGTGCAGGTTCACTGTGTATACTGTCTGGGTTCAAATCCCAACCCTACTATTCGCTAGATATACTCCAGTTATTTAACCTCGCTGAGCTTCAGTTTCCTCATGTGTGAAGTGGGAACAATAATAGAGGACTCAACAGAATCCTTCTGAGGTGCTCGGCATAGTGACTGGCAAATAGTAAGCATTCAGATAATGGGAGCTATTAGTATTTTGAAGATGGGAAACATGTAAATGTGCAAATCTTTCCAATTTGTATGTGGTTCACCTTTTGGGTTTCTTGTTAATTATTTCTTCTTTCTCCTTCTTACCCAGTGGCACCATAGTGAGAAATTAAGAGAATTTTAATACTCAGTAGTGTGTATCCAATAAAATTTTTTGCCCTATTTTATTGGAAAACAAACAAAAATTAGAAAGGCTAAACATTTCATATTTCTTAAGGAGAGGATTGATTAAATTTCATTATTTCCCAGGAATGTATTTATATTTTTCCCCCTTGTAGACAGCAATGCTCCTTCTACTAAGATATTAAGAAGAGGTGGCAAGAATACACAGAAAAACTATACAAAAAAGATCTTAATGACCCAGATAACCACGATGGTGTGATCACTTACCTAGAACCAAACATCCTGGAGTCCGAAGTCAGGTGGGCCTTAGGAAGCATCACTACGAACAAAGCTAGTGGAGGTGATGCAATTCCAGTTGAGCTATTTCAAATCCCAAAAGATGATGCTATTGAAGTGCTGCTCTCAATATGCCAGCAAATTTGGAAAACTCAGCAGTGGCCAAAGGATTGGAAAAGGTCAGTGTTCATTCCAACCCCAAAGAAAGGCAATGCCAAAGAATATTCAAACTACCGCACAATTGCACTCGTCTCACACGGTAGCAAAGTAATGCTCAAAATTGTCCAAGCGAGGCTTCAACCACATATGAACTTAGAACTTCCAGATGTTCATGCTGGATTTAGAAAAGGCAGAGGAACCAGAGAACAAATTGCCAACATCTGTTGGCTCATCAAAAGGCAAGAGAGTTCCAGAAAAACACCTACTTCTGCTTTATTGACTATGCCAAAGCCTTTGACTGTGTGGATCACAGCAAACACTGGAAAATTCTGAAAGAGATGGGAATACCAGACCACCTTACCTGCCTCCTGGGAAATCTGTATGCAGGTCAAGAAGCAACAATTAGAACCAGACATAGAACAACAGACTGGTTCCAAATTGGAAAAGGAGTGGGTCAAGGTTGTATATTGTCACCCTGCTTATTTAACTTATATGCAGAGTACATCATGAGAAATGCCAGGCTGGATGAAGCACAAGCTGGAATCAAGATTGCAGGGAGAAATATCAATAACCTCAGATGTGCAGATGACACCACCCTTATGGCAGAAAGTGAAGAGGAACTAAAGAGCCTCTTGATGAAAGTGAAAGAGGAGAGTGAAAAAGCTGGCTTAAAACTCAACATTCAAAAAACTGAGACCGTGGCATTCAGTCCCATTACTTCATGGCCAATAGATGGGGAAACAATGGAAATAGTGACAGACTTTATTTTTGGGGGCTCCAAAATCAGTGCAGATGGTGAATGCAGCAATGAAATTAAAAGACGCTTGCTCCTTGGAAGAAAAGCTATGACCAGCCTACACTTGATCTTAGCCAAAAGGCCGAGAAGCGATTATGACCAGCCTAGACAGCATATTAAAACACAGAGACATTACTTTGCCGACAAAGGTCCATCTAGTCAAAGCTATGATTTTTCCAGTAGTCATGTATGGATGTGCAAGTTGGACCATAAAGAAACTGAGCACCAAAGGGTTGATGCCTTTGAACTGTGGTGTTGAAGAAGACTCTTGAGAGTCCCTTGGACTGCAAGGAGATCAAACCAGTCCATCCTCCCGCCTTCAGTCTTTCCCAGCACCAGGGCCTTTTCCAATGAGTCGACTCTTTACATCAGGCGGCAAAGTATTGGAGTTTCAGCTCAGCATCAGCCCTTCCAATGAATATTCAGGACTGATTTCCTTTAGGATTAACTGGTTTGATCTCCTTTGCAGTTCAAGGGACTCTCAAGAGTCTTCTCCAGCACCACAGTTCAAAAACATCAATTCTTCAGTGCTCAGCCTTCTTTATGACTCAACTCTCACATCTGTACATGACTACTGGAAAAACCATAGCCTTGACTCTACTCATTTTTGTCTACAAAGTGATGTTTCTGCTTTTTAATACACTGTCTAGCTTTGTCATAGCTTTTCTTCCAAGGAGCAAGTGTCTTTTAATTTCATGGCTGCAGTCCACAGTGATTTTGGAGCCCAAGAAAATAAAGTCTTTCACTGTTTCCCTTTTTTCCCCATCTATTTGCCATGAAGTGATGGGACCAGATGCCATGATCTTAGTTTTTTGAATGCTGAGTCTTAAGCCAGCTTTTTCACTCTCCTCTTACACCTTCATCAAGAGGCTCTTTAGTTATTCTTTGCTTTCTGCTAGTAAGGTGGTGTCATCTGCATATATGAGGTTATTAATATTTATCCCAACAGTCTTGATTCCAGCTTGAGCTTCATCCAGCCCAGCATTTCACATGATGTGCTCTGCATATAAGTTAAATAAGCAGGGTGACAACATATAGCGTTGACACACTCCTTTCTCAATTTGGAACCAATCCGTTGTTCCATGTCTTGGTTCTAACTGTTGATTGTTGACCTGCATTCAGATTTCTCAGGAGGCAGGTAAGGTGGTCTGGTATTCCCATCTCTTTAAGAATTTTCCACACTTTCCTGTGATCTGCACAGTCAGAGGCTCTAGCATAGTCATTGAAGGAGAAGTAGATGTTTTTCTGGAATTTTCTTGCTTTTTTTTTTTCCCCTATGATCCAACGGATGTTGGCAGTTTGCTCTCTGGTTCCTCTGCCTTTTCTAAATCCAGCTTGAACATCTGGAAATTCTTGATTCACATACTGTCGAAGCCTAGCTTGGAGGATTTTGACCATCAACTTGCTAGCATGTGAAGTGAGTGCAATTGTGTGGTAGTTTGAACACTCTTTGGTATTGCCTTTCTTTGATGTTAGAATGAAAACTGACCTTTTCCAATCCTGTGGCCACTGCTGAGTTTTCCAAATTTGTTGGCCTATTGAGTGCAGCACTTTAATAGCATCGTCTTTTAGGATTTGAAATAGCTTAGCTGGAACTCAATGGCAACCCACTCCAGTACTCTTGCCTGGAAAATCCCATGGACAGCGGAGCCTGGTAGGCTGCAGTCCATGGGGTCGCTAAGAGTCAGACGCGACTGAGCGACTTCACTTTCACTTTTCACTTTCATACGTTGGATAAGGAAATAGCAACCCACTCCAGTATCCTTGCCTGGAGAATCCCAGGGACAGAGGAGCCTAGTGGGCTGCCGTCTATGGGGTCACACAGAGTCGGACATGACTGAAGCAACTTAGCAACAGCAGCAGCTGGAATTCCATCACCTCCACTAGCTTTGTTTGTAGTGGTGCTTCTTAAGGCCCACTTGAGTTCACACTCCAGAATGTCTGACTCTAGATGAGTGACCACACCATCGTGGTTATTTGGGTCATTAAGACATTTTTTGTACATAGTAGAGCTTACATAGTAGAGCTGTGTAATTGCTCTCCAATTTTTAACAAGCAGTGCTGTGGTTGACCTATGCTTTGGTGAGAAAGTTGAACTGTATGGTCACGTGGATAAATGTGTGTGTTTCTGTGTTATAAGATGACTGGAGTCTTTCAAACATAAAAATAAATTTCAACAGGATAAAATTCTGTGGGAGAAATAGAATGGAAATATGAGATGAAGGAGAAAAGGAAATACTGTAAACATTTTTTATATCCTTAAAAAAAAGCAAATGGTGTTAGGTATCAAATGGTATTTGGACTCAGTTGGATATACTTAAATAAATGATGTCTCTGCTTTAATTGAAAATGTCCATATTTATAATGCTTTGGTAACTAACCTTTGTAAATATTTAAATTTGTGATGAAAAACTTGAGATGTCAACTTAAAAATGGGTCAGGAATGTACATGGGTTTTCAAACTCTTTTAAGTGACACGGCAGTTGAATTTTGAATATTAGGACTTGTGAACGGGAGGGATCCTGACTACTTAGTCACTTTTTAATCCTTGCACTTACTGCAGTGCCCAGAATATACAAAGTTCTCAATCTCCATCTGGGGAATGAAGATGCAAGGCCAGTGATGCACTGTGAGAGGCTGTGCGCTAAAGGCCCAGGGCCACAGAGAAGACTTCATCGGGACCAGTGCACTGAACTTTCCATCCTTCCAGCTTCATTTCCTCTGTTCAGAAAATAACATTCTAGAAGGGTTACCTGATTCTGCCAATAGACTGAAATAATTTTAACGATGATAGTTGTTGTAATCATGGTATCTTACAGCAGAGAAACCCTCTATAGACATCAGCTCATTATAATCCCAGATGGGGAGTGTGGCCTTTCCTTTCTATTTTCTTGACATAGAACATTATATTAGTTTCAGGTGTACAATACAATGATTTGATACTTGTATATATTGTGAAATGGTCACCACAATGTCTAGTTACCATCCATCACCATTCATAGTTACAGAATTTTTTTCTTCTACTGAGAATTTTTAAGATCTATTCTGCTAACAACTTTCAAATATATTCTAGAGTATTATTAACTATGGTCACTATGCTGTATAATATATATCCCCAGGGCTTATTTATATCATAACTGAAAGTTTATACATATTGACTCCCTTCATCCATTTTGCCCACCCCCACTTTTGGCAACCACCAGTCTGTTCTCTGTGGGTTTGGTTTTTTAGATTCCATGAATAAGTGAGATCATACAGTATTTGTTATTCCCTGTCTGACCTATTTCTCTTAACATAATGTCCTCAAGGTCCATTTGTGGTGACAAATAGCAAGATTCCCTTTTTTATGGCTTAATAGTTTTCCATTGTGTTTATAGATCACATCTTTATCCATTCATTTATCAATGAACAATTAGATTGCTTCTATATCTTGTTTATTCTAGATAATGTTGCAGTGAACATAGAGGTGCAGATATCTTTTCAAGTTAGTGCTTTGGTTTTCTTCAGATAGATACCCAGAAGTGGAACTGGGTAGTTCCATTTACATTTGGTACTTCTATTTGCATTTCCTTTATTTTGGTTCTCATTGGCTATGGGCTTTCATCAAGCTGATTTCTCCACCTCGAACAATGCTACATGACTTGTGCAAGGGTTAATAACTTGGTGAAGGAGGTAAGGACTGGGGCAAGAGGGAGAGAAAAGGACTTTCCAGCTCAAGTATTCTTTACTCAAGACTGTTGTGAGTGCAGCAGGGAGTCATTGATTTTGATCCATACCAGTGACAAGTGGAATTTCCTTGTGATTCACCCATCCATCCATTCATTTAATAAACATATATTAAATGCTCGCTTTGTGCAAGATCTTGGGATGAAGTGATAAATAATACCCATAAGAACATTTCAGAAGAGGGAAACAGATCAGTAAGTAAATGCATATGAGGGAGTAGAGCCTGTTTTCACTCTACAACCTCCCAGCCTAGAGATTAAATGCTTTTACCGTTTTCATCAGAAGGTGGGAGAACACAGGCTCAGACCCTTCTCTTTCCTCAACTGCTCAAGTGAATCAAGAAGGGTCCCAGCATTCTCTAAAGGATGTGCTATTCAAACATGTAAGCCAAGGTATGGGGTAAAACTCAGTGGAATTAATGTGAGCCGGGCTCCTGGACTTTTTCCTTTTGCTTTCAAAGGTCAGCAAGTTTAATGTGGAATACGTGTGGGGAAAAATGAGCTTTGGACAAGAATGAACGAAAAATTCAAATACTACCCAAGGTGGATGAAAGGAACTAGCTATGTTTTGTCTTCAAAAGGCCTTATAATTGGGGTCAGGGGTTATAAGGGGCGGGCATAATATGTCTGCTAGGCTCACACTTCTGTTGAGTGGCAATTTGAATCCTAATGGCATATAACCTGATTCAGGCAACCCTGCCTCCCAGTTCATGCCTATTATCCTGCTGTGGATTTTAACAGCATGCCCTTTTGCTCTCAAAAGTGCCCTAAGTTAGCAGTCAAATTATACTGCCATGGTAGTAACTCAAGAAGGGAAAGTCAAGCCCCATATCCATTCCCCATGGAGAAGTATGACCAAAATATGTTTGTTATTAAAATTTTTCATGTTAACATTTTGCTTCTGTGGGAAGTTGTAAATCTGCTGGAACAAACATTGTTTCTGTGGGGCTTGTGTGAAGAGAGCAAAGGAGACAGAAAAATGAGTTGGATAGAGGCCTGCTCCAGAAGAGAATATGGACTGACAGAGGTGACATATAAAGAATAATGTGTGCTTGAGACACTAAAGGCTTACCTCCTTGGAACTAAAATGCTGGAGCAAGAAGGGACCTGGGGCTGATCTTACGTCCTCACTTTACAATTGAGGATGCTGTTTGCCCAGGTTCACATAACCTTTAGGTGTGGAAACAGGGTCTTTGTGGGGGACTGTCCCTGTTTATGCCTATTGTCCTGGCATACCTACTAATAGTACTTACTTATGTAGTCGCTCAGTCATGTCTGACTCTGTGCGACCCCATGGACTGTAGCCTACCAGGCTCCTTTGTTCATGGGATTTTCCAGGCAAGAGTACTAGAGTAAGTTGCCATTTCCTTCTCTAGGGTATCTTCCCAACCCAGGGATCAAACCTGGCTCTCCCACATTGCAGGCAGATGCTTTACCGTCTGAGCCACCAGGGAAGTTCCTACTAATAGTACCCCCCTTCAATTCAACAATGTCCTGATTTAGATGATAAATGATATGGTTCCTCTACTGTAGGGAGTGGGGTCTCTTGACTCTGAACAGTATTTCTCCACTATGGCACTATTGACATTTGGCGCTAGAGAGCTCTTCATTTTCAGGGGCTGTGTCCCGTGCATTGAAGCATATTAAGCAGAATCCCACTTGAGGCCAGTAGCAGCTTCTCTCCCAGCTGTGACATTAAAATTGCCTCGAGACATTGCCAGATGTCCCCTGGGAGGCATAATCACCCTCGTTGAGAACATCTTCCCTAGACAATGACCTTGACAATAGTCAGCCAGACTTTACCAGGCTGCCACAAAATGCTAAAATATAATTTATCAAGAATACATTTATTTGCTTCTCTCTTTTTTGAACTCTTAATATGACAGCCTCAAGAAAACTATTCAAAGCAAATACTTTAATTGGAATATATTTCCAAAAAGCCCTCAAATGGAATTATTGTTTCCCATGTAAATTAATATTTTCTGTGAACAGAAACTACAAAGGGTACTAAATCGGAAGTGTTGGTGAACAACTGCACAACAGGTTAAACATCATATGAATTGCTATTTTAACCTGTTGACCAAGTGAAAAACAAAAAAGAGAGAGGATAGTAAAATTAATTCTATAATACTTTGAACCTACTTTTAAAGTGATATTTCTGAGTATTTTTTAAAATAAATTGGAAGAGACTGTGCTGCCTCAAACTGTGAAATTGATACTCTTTTCACACACCCTGCTTTCAACACTTCCTTCTCCTATATTCTCTCCAACTTGGCATTATTATATTCAGTTTTGCTGTAATGAAAAAGACTTAGCTCTTCTCAAACAAGAATAGTTTATTGAGTCAAGCAATATATACTAAGTAGTTGCATGACAGGCTGCTCCAGTGCTGGAGATGCATTGGTGATCCCTAGTCACTATCCTTGAGATGTCCAGTGTCTAATGGGAGCTCATTCATGGCTAGGTGGACATCATTGATAACATTTAGCACGTGGTGGTTCTCAGACATACACACAAGCACCAAACAGCCAGCTGTAAAATGAGGGTGTGATTGTAAGGGCACCTTCAAATTCTGATCTTTTATGATGATTTAAGCAAATCCAGGTTCTGGGTAAATCTTGCTGAAGTATCAGGATTGTCCTCTCTCTTGTTTAAATGCTAATGATACTTAGAAGACCCCACCACCAGCATCATCACCATTTTCTTCATACCTATCAGTTGGCAAGAGGGTCAAACATGTATCCACCCTTCTACTTACTGGGATTATGAAAATTAATCTAAACATGGAAGTATGTACAGAATGAAAAACTTTAAATGACATCTTGACTTGAGGACTATTATAAAGTTAAGTCCTCTCACATTCAGAGTGATTACTAGGTATTAACGATAGGAAGAAATACTTCCTTTAAAAAATTTTGATGGTTGCTTTCTCTTCACCCTCAAATTACTGGGGTTAATCTTTGATAATAAAGGGAGAGAACCTATGATTCCTTCTAGTGTGTGGAGTTGAGGGAAATTCAACATGAACATTCAGCCTACCAATGAGTTTGTAGTAGGTATTGTGTCTATTCATCTGGGTTAATGTCATGTGCAGTTAATGACTGAATAGTCTAATTGGCTCTTGATCGAGTTAACTTTAAGCTGAATAGTTGGATCTGAATCCCAATTAGAACAGTGAGTAGAAAATAACATATGTAGAAGTTTTGTGACCAGTGAATTTGGGGAATAAGAAGGAAGGGAAAAAAGCAAATGCTTTTCTCACTAGAAAAGAGTGGCAGAAACTGTCTTACTCTCTCCCATTGCTTTCAGTTCAGTTCAGTTCAGTTGCTCAGTCGTGTCCGACTCCACTCTAAGGAGAGGCAGAGAGGAGCTTTGGTGACGAGGGGATAGAAAGGAAAGGAGGAAGACAATTTCTGCCTGGCATAGATATTATGTTTCAGGAAAGATAGTTGTCTATTACTCTGCATTTCCCCTTCATATTTAAAAAAATCCTACCTACTCATCCTCTTAGTATTTGACCATTCTAGAAGCCTGATACACAATGATGGTGCAGACTTAGCATCCTGATGAAAGCAATCCTGGGTACAGGTTCTAAACATATTATTGGTAGCATTATCATGCTCTGAAACTGTTTGCAAAGTTACCAGATATTTAAAGGAGGATGAACTGTCCAATCAGAATGAGTTGAAGTATCCTAGAACAATAATGGTAATAATATCAGCTGCAGGGTATAAGACTTCACTGTGTATTCCTTTTTTTATAAGTACCTTTTACCCCTTTGGTTCTTCAGAGTGTTACACTGAAACATTGTAATACATGGCAAGGCTGAAAGCATAATGAGTATACCATTTAAGAATACATTGACTGCACTTAACAAAACTCAACTTCTAAATACCAGGTAAAGTGTGAAATCCTTTTCAAATATTCTTTATTATCTATACAGCAACCCTGCAAGATAGTTTTTTTCCCCCCAATAAGCACAGAGTAGTTAACTAAGTTGCCCCAGGACACTGCCTTAAAATAATAACTTTGCCTGGTACTTTTCAAATCGTCAAAAGTTATAACATTGCCTAAGAATACGAAACTTCTAAATCAATATAGAAAATTCAGGACTAATTTCTATGTGGCCTAAAGAAAAGCTCAGACAGGCAAGTTCCTAAGTGGAATAGAGGCCCAGGGACAAGGTTATTGTTTAGTTAGGAGTACCCAGGGGATGAGTATTTTGTACTTATTACAGATAGATTCCTGAAGGTAAGGATTACTTAGAAATAGGGAGGGTTGGGCATAGGGATCACCTGTGTCACTCTGTGGTAGATAATATAGATTGTGTCAACACCCCTTTCCAGTAGCTTTCACCCTTCCCTTCTTTTGTTATAGAGGCTATAGAGCTTGAAACCATCTTTTCTAATGAGATATAAGTGGACATCTACTTAGGGTGGTTCTGGGAAAGTTTTGCTTTCTGAACATAAGAGGAGACCATCAGCTGCCATGGTCCTCTATCCTTTCTTCCTGCCAAGAATGTAGACTTGACATATGAAGCTGCGCCAGCCATCTTACAACCATGAAGAGACTAACAATCATGGAGTGGAGAAAGATAAGAGCTGGGACTTTGATGATACCATCTGCCTCACATTGCCTGCCTTTGAATGCTTGTCACATGAGAAAGATGAACTCCTATTTGTTTCAGCAACCGTTAAGTTCAGTTTCATGTTATTTACTATTGAATGCATTCCAAGTCGACATCCCATCCAGGGGATAAGCCTCACCTTCCCCCATGATGTTTTAATATAATAGCCTGATGAACCAAAGGAAAAAAATATTGTACCTGTCAGAAAAACAATAGAGAGTGAAGCTTTGTAATGTATAATCAGCTTTGTAAATTGTGAAGCACAAGTCATGCTCGCAAATTGTGAAACATAAATTTCTATGTATCCACAACAGTATAAGAATGATAAATGCATAGAAACAGACAAAAAGAAGAAAACAGCCTGTAGATTAGACTGTTATTCACCACATATTCATTCTTTCCCACTCCGTGTCCCCAAAACTCCGTGGAAAAAGTGCATTTCCCCTCCACATTGATGTTAAACTTGGCCATGTGACTGGCTTCAGTCAGCGGGTTGTGGGCAGAGGTGACAGCTGTAGTCTAGGCCTTAAAAGCTATCCGGTGTTTCTCTCTGCACTCCTGCACTCTGTCTTCACCATGAGAAGAACACACGTGGAGTAAGCTGCTGATCTACTGAGGATGAGAGAGATGTGGAGCTGAGATGAACTGAACAGAGAGCTAGAGTCAAGCCCAGCCAAACTCTTACTGACTTCAGGACGCATGAGTAAGAAGTAAGTGTTTGTTACTATACATCACTGGGTTTTTGAAGGAGGTTGCTATGCAGCATTAGTATTGTAATAGCTAACTGATACACAACCCTGAGAGCATACTCTCACAAAATAAACTATAGTTATTTTAATTTTTTAAACAAATATTAGTATTGTAATGACCTATAACAACATTCTATGTGCATGCTAAGTTGCCTCACTCATGTCCAACTCTATGCAAGCCTATGGACTGTGGCCCAACAGCCTCCTCTGTCCATGGGATTTCCCAGGCAAGAATACTGGAGTGGGTTGCCATGCCCTCCTCCAGGGGATCTTCCCCACCCAGGGATCAAACTCACGTCTTCTGCAGCTCCTGCTTTGCAGGAGGATTCTTTACCACTGAGCCACCAGGGAAGCCCAACAGCATTGTAAGTGGAACCATAAATATTAATAAATTAAAAGCCAATGTTTACAAAGACATATTTTTATTCATTAAATTATTCATTTGCTTAGTCCCATTACTTCAGGAACTAGGTATCTCCCTGAATTTAGCCAGGTAAAGTGTATGTTCTGTTTCTTCCTCACCAAAACTTTAGCTTTATTCTTTTGATCTGCTTTTGTCCTTATTCTGTTAGCTTTGCTGTGATTGATAGTACCTATTCTTTAAATCTTTGTTTAACTAGATGAAAGAAAGCCTCTCTTCTAAAGCAAACAAAAGCAAACTATTGGATAGAGAAATGTTTTCTTTGCTTGAAAGTAATATTTGTTTTAAATTCTATTAATTGTTATTCAGTTCAGTTCAGTTCAGTCGCTCAGTCGTGTCCGACTCTTTGCGACCCCATGAACCACAGCACACCAGGCCTCCCTGTCCATCACCAACTCCCGGAGTCTACCCAAACCCATGTCCATCGAGTCTGTGTAACAAATTATCCTAAAACTTAGAGGATTAAAATAACAATAAACAATAAGCTGTTTGAGCACATTAGGGATTCAGGAGTGGTTTGCTGGGTGATTCTGGCTCAGGGTCTCTCATGAGGTTGCAGTCAAGATGTCATCCAGGAATGAACTTCCAGGAATGGCTTCACAGGAGGACCCACTTCCACTTACAGTTTACTCATAATGCTCTTGCCATGTGGACCTCACCGTAGGGCTACTGAGTGTCCTCATGACATGGCAACTAGTTTCCCCAAAACAAGAAATCTCAGAGAGCAATGTCTCTTAAGACCTAATTTTAAAAATCACTTTGTCTCAGTTCCACAGTATCCTATTGGTTATCCAGTCAGACCTGTTAAGTGTGGGAGAGGACTCTGTAAGGGTGGGAATACCAGAAAGCAGGATCATGGGGAGCCATGTTAGAGGCTGGCTACCACAGTTTCTAATACATGTTTTTTAACACAGTCTCTCTCAGACTGCTCCAATCATCTCCTCAAAATAGATTTACAGTTCAAAGTAGAGGTTATCAGTCCCCCTTCTTGGAGACATTTGGCGATGTCTGGGCACATTTTTTTGTCTCCTGGCATCTAGTGAGTAGAAGTCAGGGGTGCAGCTAAACATCCTATGAATGCAAAGGACTTTGCCCCATAACAAAGAATTATTCAACACAAAATATCAATGGAGGTAAGGCAAAGAAACCCTGCATTTAAGCTATTACAGTCTGTTAAAATATTAAACACTTTCCCCTTACAAATCCTCCAATATATCATATAAACACTGCTTTTCATTTCAGTCAAGTATAATCAGATTAAACAAAATTAAGTTATTGTAGTGTGTGATCAAATTGCAGGTGTACAACCAGAAGGGAGTGAACAGGAGAAATGAATTTGGCCAAAACGCACACACACAAACACACACACCTCCCCAGAAAAGCTGGGGTCGAGGGAGGGCTTTCCATTTTGTGTGATATACTTGCTAATTTGCCACACACACACACACACACACACACACACACACCACCACCACCACCAAACAATTGTTATTTCATTGAGAACTCCCTGATAACAACTAGAAACAGCCCTAGCTGAGTGACACTGTGAATTCTGAGAGTCAGTAGAGGATTTTAAAGACAAGCAGAAGAAGAATAAGAAAATGAATTTAATAGAGTTTTATTGACAACTTACACCTTATAGAGCTTTTTCTATGACTCTTGACAAGTCTTTGTATCCAAGGTTTGATTGAGTGCTTAAAAGGGGCTGAGATAATAAATTCACAACACAGTAACTGGTAATGTCTGAGACTGATCTCCTCCTTTCTTAGAAGCCAGGGAGGAGTGATTATTAAGCAAACTGTTAGATCTGGAGACAGCCTGAGGACTTTGTGCTCACCAACAATTAGGGAAATAAGAAGATCAGCCTGAACTCTATAATCTTCCTTGAACAAACCATGAAGAACTGAACTAGGTTCTGGGCAATGTTCAGAGCCACTGGGACAATGGAAAAAAGTGTCAGATTACACCAGATCCCCTGAGTGTCCCTAGACTAGGACATGCGTAATGGTTCTTCAGGAAAGGAAGAATATTCGTGTATCTTTGCATTGAAAGTTCCACTGCTTGATGAATATGCCTATATTCTTATACTTGTTTTAAAAAATATGACTTCATAAATAACTATAATATATATAATACATATACTCTCTCTTTTATATATATATATAATGATTATATATATATATAATGATTTTTTTCTTTTCCACATTAGAAGCCATGTGAAGAATTGGGAAGAATAAAATAATTCTTAGAGATTGGGGAACCTACAATGAGGGGAAGCCATTATTTCATTCCCCAGTTTGGCATTTGCTTCAGCAGCAGGGGTGAGGATGGAGAAGAGAGAAGTGTTAACTTGTATGGAGACAGATTGCAGATGTGATTGATCTAAGGATCTTGACAATATCACTGGGCTGAAATCAAGGTGTCAGCAGAACAGGACTCTAGGGGTGGTCCATTCCTCACCTCTTAGAGCTTCTGGAGACTGCTGGCTTCCTTGGTTTGTGGCTGTATCATTCCTGTCACCACTTTTGTGATCACATTGCTTCCTCTTCTTTCATCTATCAAATCTCCCTCTACCTCCCTCTACATATGATTGCATTTAGTGCCCACCCTGATAATCCTGAATATTCTATTCAGCTCAAGATTCTTAATTTAATCACATCTGCAAAGATCTTACTGCCCTATAAGGTAATATTTACAAGGATCCAGAGATTAGGACCTGACATATTTTGGGATGGTGGTATTTTTCAGCCTACCACACCCAATATCTTGTCCCACTCCTGTTCCTTCCAGGGTTCAGCCCTCCACCTATTTATCTACACATACACACCCTCTTTCTCTATCTTTTCCCCTTTTCTTTCTTGATAGAGCTGATGACCCAAACCTTTAGCATTCATTAGCCTGGCAGGCTCAGATCTGTGTATGCATTCTACCTGTAGTGGCAGTGCTGGTGGTGCAGTAGGTTTTTGTATATACTTCTAATGCAGCAAAGAAAAGAAAGAAAACAAAGGATAAAGTTAACTTCCTGTATTGAAAGAAGTTAAATAGTGTTGTTTTGCTGTGTTAAGAAATTGCATGGTATAGTTGAGGAGTTGTTATAAAAAAAATTAGTACAGAGACATCTTACCAGGGAAGAAGCTAATAATAATCACTTGTCTCCAAAGGTAAGCCTTGATTCATCCCTTTTGGGTGGAATTCCGTAAGCCAAAATATAAGTGCTTCCCAGGAGTCTAGAAGATGCTGTCCCTTCTTACCCTCACACCTGTCTGTCCAGGAGACACACTTATTTTCAGTCAATAAGGAAACAAGGAGATGATTCTGAAACTTTGAAAGTCAGAAATTAAATGTATACTATTTATCTGAGGCTCAATTCTGCACTTTTCATGTGGCTCTTTAGCTACAGTTGAAAGACTTTCTATTGCTCAGTGAGTGTTATTAAATGTAGAACTGATATATCCAGCCATAGGAGCAGCACTTCTGAAATCTGTGTGCTTTAGAAGTATAAAAAAGATAAAGAACAATACTCAGCTACATAGAAATGAAGGAGGAGTTTATTTTAGGGGGAAAAAAAGGTTAAAGCCAGAACAGATCTGAGGTTGTTTAGTAAACATATTCCATTTAATGACAAGGAAACTGAACTGAGGCCCAGAAAGGTAACAAGATGTATCAGTCAGCCACTGCTGCATAACAAACAACTGTAGACTCTTAGCAGGTTAGAACAAGCATATATTTAAGTAATGCCCCCTTGGGCATTTGCTGATTTGGGGTTTCCCTGATCTAGGTTTTTGTGCTTAGGGTAGTTCTGTTTCACATTTAGGTCCTTGGGTTTGCTCCAAATGACTTTGTCCCAGTGGGCCAACTGGAGTAGGTTTTTCTCATGGTAATGGTGAACTCAACATTCAGAAAAATAAGATCATGACATCTGGTCCTATCACTTCATGGCAAATAGATGGTAAAACAATGGAAACAGTGACAGACTTTATTTTAGGGGACTCCAAAATCACTGCAGATGGTGACTGCAGCCATGAAATTAAAAGACGCTTGCTCCATGGAAGAAAAGCTATGACCAGCCTAGACAGCATATTAAAATGCAGAGACATTACTTTGCCAACAAAGGTCCATCTAGTCAAAGCTATGATTTTTCCAGTAGTCATGTATGGATGTGAGAGATGGACCATAAAGAAAGCTGAGCTCCAAAGAATTGATGCTTTTGAACTGTGGTGTTGGAGAAGACTCTGGAGAGTCCCTTGGACTGCAAGGAGATCCAACCAGTCCATCCTAAAGGAAATCAGTCCTGAATATTCATTGGAAGGACTGATATTGAAGCTGAAACTCCAATACTTTGGCCACCTGATGCGAAGAGCTGACTCATTGGAAAAGATCCTGATGCGGGAAAAGATTGAAGGCAGGAGGAGAAGGGGACGACAGATGGTTGGATGGCATCACTGACATAATGGACATGAGTTTGAGCAAGCTCCAGGAGTTGGTGATGGACAGGGAACCCTGGCCTGCTGCAGTCCAAGGGGCTGCAAAGAGTCGGACATGACTGAGTGACTGAACTGAACTGACTGGTGAAAGCACAAGAGAGCAAGTGGATGTGCACAAGGCATTTGAAGGTCTGGATTTGGAACTGAAACACTTGTTTCTACCCAAATGCCCTTGCCTAAAGTAAGTTACATGGCCAAGCTCAAACTCAAAGAGCAGGGAAATACTCTCTGTCCACAAAGAGACCCTGCCAAGGGTATGGATTTAGTGTGGGGTGAAGAATTAGGGCCAATCATTTAATAATCCATGCAAAATTTGCCTAAAGTCAAAAAACTACATAATGTCTCAGTTAGGAGACTATAATTCTACTACACTGCACAACTATTTATTTATTTAATCTGGATTTTTCTCTTTTCCAGCCACATAATTAAAAGCCATTCATAGATTTCTATACTTATTATCTGCAAAGGCATATGACACATTGATGCATGTTAAACATGGCCCTGTCTTCATTCAATGTCAACCCAAGTTTCCCCAGCCTGTGAATGTTAAACTGGTCACATTAAAA
Source organism: Cervus canadensis (assembly GCF_019320065.1). NCBI lineage: Eukaryota > Metazoa > Chordata > Mammalia > Artiodactyla > Cervidae > Cervus > Cervus canadensis. The sequence continues at coordinate 19,323,207 of NC_057419.1, forward strand.
AGAAATGTCCAAATGTCACTGGTTTTCCAAAATCTCTTTCTGATGGCTCATGAGAGGCCTTCTCATCTTCTTCCCCCTGACACCTCAAGAATATCTGTTTTTGGTACTGCTCACCACTACACCAGCCCCTCTAGGAGAGTGCTGATATCCCAGGTGCCCCAGAACTAAGAACCCTCAAGTCGCCCAAGTGACACTGTGTTCCCTGTAGCCTTCATTCACAGTCCTCAGTAGGGCTGTAGTACAATGTGGCTTGGATCTGCACATTCAGAATTTCTCATAAAAATGAGTTCCTAAGTTTCCTTATTATCCCATCTCCTCAGAGAGTTCAGACATGAGTACAAAGGGCCAGCCTCGGGACCTATATTCAAAAGATCACTTCTGACTCTAACTTCCTTTTCCTTCAACTAAGGATGTAATCCGTTTATAAATATAAATTCACCAGACATATCTGAACCACAGTTAAAGCCTAAACTAAAAGATGAACTCTCAGATTAACATTAAAAATACTGTAGCCCAAACTGGAATTCAGCACAGGTGAAAGTCAGTCATTTCCATTAGAAAAGGGAAATGAATGATGAATAGCTGATTTTAGTGACTTGCTTTGTAGCTATCTTATTTTTCCCCCTTGGAAATTACTATTTGACATTTTTTAAATGGTTTCTAAAATGTAGCGTGTAAGAAACTTCTCAGTTTCGTGGGGCATAGCTAAATTGAATTGGAACATGGCAAACCCATTTAATTTTACTGAGAATGCATTTAGAAACTGAGTCTTTGTGCTAATGCTTGTATATATTCCCAAAGGTCACTTTTTTCCTGCTAAGATAAACTCTCAACTTGGCCCAAAAGATGTAGATGAAATGGGAATTTAAACTTCAGCTTTCCTTTTCAGTTGAGAAATCTGCACATTACTTCCTTTGTTTAGAAAAACAAAACGGAAAGCCTATGGTAGCAAATGCTTTCCTCCTTAGGTACTACTTTGCCTAAGATGCTTCTGAGGCTCATCTGTCCCAATGCTGTACTTTTATGCTGGACTGTCTTGAAAAATACTGTCTTCTCTAATATATTCACCAAAGAGATAAAAACAAAAAATATTTTTATTTTATAAATGTTAAATTATGTTAAGTATGGTTTTACAGATTATACATGTCTACCAGATATTCTGATTCACCCTCATAAAAAAGCATGGCCCTCCCACAAATCATTTTATAAATGCTTCCTAGAAGATTCTACTGGTGAAGCAGATATGCCTCACCCATATCTAGTTGGGCCTTACCATTTTAGTGGGCAGATCTGATTTCTAGCTGCAAAAATCTTGTCTCTTTTTCTGAGGATTCTCTCTGGCCTCTGAAGCCCTCTGTATATGTACATTGCAGGCCAAAAATGCCAGGAAATCAATACCCCCTCTCCCAAGAGCTATCCTTAACCAGTGTCAGATGGGAATAGGTGTGTGAATGCCCCAGCTCCCTCGCCCCTCTAGTAGGATGGTTCTGAGCCATGTGTTCCACACGGTTCCTGGACTCCTTAAGTGTGATTGAGTTCCAGTTGCCCACTGTGGAAAGCTGGCTGATAACATACTTTTTATTCATTCCTTCCCTTCCCTGACACATTTCCCTACTCACATGCAAGAATTTTCTGAATTATTTCACAAATGAATTATTTGCACTAAAATTCATGTCTTGGGGTCTGCTTCTGGGAAATTAAACAGGTCACATAAGATCAACAAAGGCATTACATCCTGAGAATAGCATTGAGTAGGATACTCTGGCCACTAGGAATATACAGATATGCAGGATATGGTCCCTACTCTTATGTTGTTTAGTCAAGTAGGGAAACATGGGCCAAAGCATGTAAGTACAGTCTTTTGATATGTATTAACAGAGGTGCTGCATAGGATTTAAGGTCAATTTCGTCACTTCCCAGACCTGTGACCTCAGTTTCACCATCTGAAAAATGGAGATAATAATAGTAATTACCCCATTGTGAGTATTAAGTGAAACAATATGTATAAGGTGCCTAGGGCAGTACCACCTGGCGAATGGTAATGGTTGAACACTAAATTCTCAAGTCGTACACTGACGTACCCCTTGGGCACTCCAGTAAATTCACAAGGGTGAGGCAGAATATTTTAATGAGGGATAACTGACAAATAAAATTGTATATGATTAAAGTATACAGTGTGATGATTTGATATACATATTCATTGTGTAATGATTGCCAAGATCATGATAACTGACACATCTATCATCTCCCATAATTAACTTTTTAATGTGTGTTTGTGTATGTGTGTGTGTGGGTAGAATGTTTAATATCTACTCTCCACAGCTTTTAAATATACAGTACCATCTTATTAACTCTGGTCACCATGGTGTACATTAGATCCTTAGAATGGATTCATCTCATAACTGAAAGTTTGTACCATTTGACCTGTATCTCTCCATTTCCCCCTCTACTCAGCCCCTCATAGCCACCATTCTAGTCTCTGTTACTCTCTGTTTCTATGAAATCAGCTTTTTGGGTTTTTTTCCCCCCAGATTCCACATGTAAGTGATACTATACAGTATTTATCTTTCTCTGTCTGGCTTATTTCACTTACCATAAAACCACCCAGGCTCATTCATGTTGTCACAGATAGTAGGATTACCATGTTTTATGACTAAATAATATTTCATTATACATGTTTGTGTTGTGTATATGTACAACATTTTCTTTATCTATTCATCCACCAGAGGACATGAAGATTGTTTCCATGGCTTGACCATCGTGAATAATGCTGCAGTGAACATGGGGGCGGGAGAAGGAAATGGCAACCCACTCCAGTATTCCTGCCTGGAGAATCCTGTGGACAGAGGAGCCTGGTGGGCTGCCGTCTATGGGGTCACACATAGTCAGACACGACTAAAGCGACTTAGCAGCAGCAGCAGCAGCAGAACATGGGGGCACATCTGTCTCTTCAAGATACTGGTTTCCTTTCCTTTGGATATACCCAGGAGTGGAATCTGCAGGATATTTTAAATTTTTTAGAGAAACATAGGGCTATGCAATGTCTTTTGGACACTACGCAAACTAATTTCTTGATGTAGTGCACAGTTTCAACATTAGATCTAGTGACAGTTCTTTTGATAGCATGATGTCTTTGTGAAACTGGCTGTTCAGCAGCTGCTGTGGTAGAGAACAAATACTAAGGGAAAATCAGTGTAGAACAGAGCATGAGGGTGGTGGTGGCCAATCTGACTCCAAGGTTTGAGAAACTATACAGTGCCCAGCAGGTACATCCATCCCACTGGGAAGTAATTGTGATCATTTAAGAATGAAATTCTATGATATATATATATATATATATATTTTTTTTTTTTATTTCCATGCATTGTTTTTTTTCAGATGACTACTAAGTTGTTAAGATACCAATATTCAGGAAGTCATTTGAACCTAACTACTTAATGAACGGAGTTGTTAGGTGTTTCTTATGGCCCAGGGAGCCCATGAAAAAATTATATAGACACAGAGTGTTGTAAACTAAGAAAGTTTTGAAACCTTGGGTTTAGATATTTTGTCTATTAGATAGCTAATTGAAAGTTGCTGCTGCTGCTGCTAAGTCACTTCAGTCGTGTCCGACTCTGTGCGACCCCATAGACAGCAGCCCACCAGAGCTCCCTGGTCCCTGGGATTCTCCAGGCAAGAACACTGGAGTGGGTTGCCATTTCCTTCTCCAATGCATGAAAGGAAAAGTGAGATTGAAGTCGCTCAGTCGTGTCCAACTCTTAGCAACCCCATGGACTGCAGCCTACAGGCTCCTCCAACCATGGGATTTTCCAGGCAAGAGCACTGGAGTGGGTTGCCATTGCCTTCTCCTAATTGAAAGTTGAACTTGATTGAAAATATTTGGCACACACAACTTTGTATCAGCCTACTACTTAAAAATCTCAGTGTCTTCTCATGCCTACCAAGAAAACATCAAATTTCCCAGACCATTATTGCAGACCTTTCATGTGTTCTTTCATGATTCTTTCCCCCTCCACCACCAACATACTTTTTAGTATTTAATGGCAACCCACTCCAGTATCCTTGCCTGGAAAATCTCATGGACAGAGGAGCCTGGTGGGCTGCAGTCCATGGGGTTGCAAAGAGTCAGACACGACTGAGCCACTAGCACATAATATGTTTAGTATACTTCTATCACTATCATCTGTCTAAAACAGAATATTCACCATTCCCAGAGTTTCGATTTGCCCTCTCTACCAACCTCTTTCCCGAAAATGCACTCTCTTCTGTTTATGGTATCCTGCCAATTCTTTAAGAATCTACAAAATCCAAACTATTAATAAATTCTGTCTCTTTCATTGAAGAGGTTTGTCTTTCTCTTCTGTCAGATATGAGTTCTCATGCTTTGCAAATCTGTAGACATACAACTCTCAGGAGCCTTTCTCTCATATTTTCTCTTGTTTTCTTTTCTCCCCTATTAAATGGAAATTTCTTATATGGCAGGGACCATTCCTTATATGTGTTTATATGTACTGCACTGTTACTCCGTTGAGTTCAAGGATTAGTGGAATGGATGGGTGAATAGAAGGATGGATGCATGGGTGAATGAGTGGCTGGATAATAAATTAATGGATGGATAGAAAGATGGATGCATGGATGGAGGATAGATGAATAATAAATTAATGGATGAGTAGATGAATTAGTACATGGATGAGTGAGTAGACGTGTGAATAAATGTTGGAGGTGTTGAAGTCGCTCAGTTTTGTCCGACTCTTTGCGACCCCATGGACTATAGCCCACCAGGCTCCTCTGTCCATGGGATTTTCCAGGCAGGAGTACTGGAGTGGGCTGCCATTTCCTTCTCCAGAGGATCTTCCCGACCCAGGGATCGAACCCGGATCTCCCACATTGTAGACAGACACTTTACCATCTGAGCCACCAGGGAAGTCCGTGAATAAATGTTACAGCAGTTTAAAAAACCATTTTTTCCTAATATTTTAGTCCCTCATAGTCATAGATTACCCAGGAGTTACATTCAATTAATAATTCTTTTGCCATTCCATGCCTTATTAGTACTCTAACACCCATTCTCATCATATCAAAAATTTGAAAAAAAATTCTCATACTCACCAATAAGATTTACTTCTCACAGTCAACACATAAGCTTCCTTATCAAATCATTTGATTTGTGTGTTCAAAAATAATGATAGTGATTATGATATATTTTATCATATATATACTTTATGTTTCCTGGAGAAGGGAATGGCAACCCACTCCAGTATTCTTGCCTGGAGAATCCCATGGACAGATGACCCTAGCAGGCTATAGTCCATGGAGTCTCAAAGAGTCGGACATGAGTAAGCAATTAACACACAACACATACTTTATATTATATAATCACATAAAGGCAGTGTGTTTATAGATAAAAAATCAAGTCTTCCCATAAAATATAGGAATTAGTTAATTGTATACAATATGATTCAAGAGACTATAGTGGAGCTGACTGTGAATTTCAAGCACAAAATTTGTCAGTAATCTTGAGAAAGGGAACTAGTGTTTATTGAGCATTGCTGTGTGTCGTTTAATTCTCACAACTACCTTGTTGGCTAGAAATTATTATTCCTGTTCTATAAATGATAAAATAGAACTATGTGGAGGTTTTCAACCTTACCCAAGTTCACATATCTCCTACATAGCAGTAATTCATTGTAGCTCAGACCCATGCTCTTTCCCCCTCATCACAGTGGTATGCAAACATGGGCACCCAGCAATAAGAACTAAGAAGAAATCACATTGTTCCTATACCAAAGCTTTAAACAGAGAAAAAGTGGCATAGGTTTGTCCTCCACTCTCCAATCTGCAGACCCTTATAACAGTAATTTCTGTTTTCCACTTTACAATTCAAAAAAATCAAGGAGTAGAAAGGAGAAGACTGAGGAGAGAGAAAAATAAAGGGAGTAAAAGTTAAGAGGGCCCTGAGAAATTTGCAGAATTAACTTTATCAGCGGCAGAAGCAGAGAGTCTTTCCCTCTCACTCTTTCTCCTGCCAGGCCTCTAAAGTATTGCTCAGACTTAATTTCAAGTAATTTACTTCTTAAGAGGAGATGTCTAGCAAAAGACAAGAATAGGACCTGCTATTTCATGGAATAGTCCTCTAAAATCTGGAGCTTGAATCCTAGCCCCATTCCTTTCCAGATATGTGACTTTAACCTCTGTGCCTCTGTCTCCTCATCTGTAAAATGGGTACAAAATTATTACCTACCTCATTGTGTGGTTGTAAGGATCAAATAGAATATTCAAATGTAGTTCTGGCAATGAGTAATATTCAATAGATGTCAATAGTGATGATGCATGGTGGTGGTGATGATGCTCTGGGACAGTTCTGCCTGGGGGACTCCAGGAAGGTTTTATAGGAGTGAAATTCTGGAGGAGAGAATGAAGGGGATTCAGGGCATTTCAAGCAGCATGTTTGAAAAATTATAGGGCAGCAAAAGAGCCTACCTAGAGCAGAACAAGCACTTCTCTATGGTTAAATCCATTACATTCTTAATTGTTTTAAGAATTTCTTAAGAGGAGAATGTTACATTAAGAATCACCGTGGAAGAGACTGTTGAAAGCACAGTGTTGTATCTTAGCATTGGGAGATCTTACATGTAAGAAAGACGAGAGAGAGGAGCAAAGGCAGTATTCAGAACATTGACTCCTAAATGTGATTGTTTTCTTCCACTTACAATGTTGGAAGTATCAAAGAAGTTGACTTGGTTCCTGTTCCTTGTGGGTCCTCCCCAGAAGATGACAATGAAACAGCATTAGGTGAGGAAGAGATGTGCAGATACAAGCGGAAGAAAGAGGGAATGACCTATGAGAGCCCCAGACCACGATGAAGCTCCCACAAAGTCTCCACCAACCCAGTGGGGAGTTCTGGGGCAAAGATTGCCCATTAGAAGAGTCCTTCATTGGGCAGAAATGACAGGTTTTAGTGTTCCCACTGTGCTGGGTCTTTGGCTGAGGGCTGCTGAGAAGAGCATAGCCTCAGCTCAAAAGTTAAGTTGGATATTGAAGATACTTATTAACTGGAGTTTCTCGCTAATTCTATTTCTGGTAGCTGAACAGGGAAGATCAGAGAAATGCATCTCTGTGGATGGATGCCATGGTTCCTTTGATGAAGTATATCCTAAGAGAGCACCGTGAATGGAAGGTGAAAGAAGAGAAGTTAGTAAGCTCCCAGAAGACCTAGTTTCTGACCCCCACTCAACATTAGTTTACTGTCACAGCCTCTTAACTATTGCTGGTTTTAATTTTCTCAGCTAGGAAGGTGAGGAGATTCTGGTTGAAATCTAGAATGTATTTGATTCTAGATAGCAAGAATTCTTAAACAGAAATCCCATGGAAGGAGAAATCCCATGGTATTAAGAACATGAATTGCCTGAATTTGAAATCTGGCTTTAGTTGTGTTATTGTTGTTGTTCAGTTGCTAAGTTGTGTCCAACTCTTTGCAACCCCATGGACTGTAGCACGATACCCAGCTTCTCTGTCCTCCACTGTCTCCCAGAGTTTGCTTAAATTCATGTCCATTGAGTCAGTGATGCTCTCTAACTAGCTCATCCTCTGCCTCCCCATTCTCCTTTTGCCGTCAATCTCCCTGCACCAGGGTCTTTTCCAATGAGTCAGCTCTTTGCATCAGATGGCCAAAGTATTAGAGCTTCAGCTTCAGCATCAGTCCTTCCAATGAATATTCAGGACTGATTTCCTTTAGGATTGACTGGTGTGATCTCCTTGCAGTCCAAGGGACTCTCAAGAGTCTTCTCCAACATCATAATTCAAAAGCATCAATTCTTTGGCACTCAGCCTTCTTTATGGTTCCACTCTCACATCCATACATGATTACTGGAAAAACCATGGCTTTGACTCTACGCACCTTTGTCGGCAAAGTGATGTTTCTGCTTTTTAATACGCTGTCTAGCTTTGTCATAGCTTTCCCTCCAAGGAGCAAGCGTCTTTTAATTTCAATGCTGCAGTCACTGTCTGCAGTGATTTTGGAGCCCAAGAAAATAAAATCTGTCACTGTTTTCACTTTTTCCCCTTCTATTTGCCATACAGTAATAGAAGCAGATGCAACTATCTTAGATTCTTGAATGTTGAGTTTTAAGCCAACTTTTTTCACTCTCCTCTTTTAGTTGTGTAATCTTGGGTGAATTATAAAATCTCTCTGAACCTTGCTTTCCTCATCTTTAGAATGGGAATAATACTGCTGCTGAGGTTGCTAAGTCACCTTGGAGTCGTGTCCGACTCTGTGCGACCCCATAGACGGCAGCCCACCAGGCTCCCCCGTCCCTCCCTGGGATTCTCCAGGCAAGAACACTGGAGTGGGTTGCCATTTCCTTCTCCAACGCATGAAAGTGAAAAGTGAAAGTGAAGTCGCTCAGTCATGTCCGACTCTTCGCGACCCCATGGACTGCAGCCCACCAGGCTCCTCCGTCCATGGGATTTTCTAGGCAAGAGTACTGGAGTGGGTTTCCACTGCCTAGTAGTAACTACCTAATAGGGTTGAAAATCCAAAAAGAAGAGAGCATTTAGAATAGTGCCTGGCACATGGTGAATGAATGCTCAGCAAATGCTAATTGGAACTCCCATTCCCTGTTTATACATGTTCCCACATACAGATACTCTTGAAAGGACCCAGACCCTAGAGTGAGAATTTAAGGAGTGAATGGGTCCAGATTAGGCCCAGCAGCAGCTGAGTCTAAGGGAAACTTTAGCTCTGCTTTTTTTTTTTTAAATCTCCTTCTTTCTGAGAAAGTGTAGAAAGTGGTTTTCTTCCAGAGCGCAGTTTGTGATGCTTCTGGATTGTGTAGTAACAAAAGCTTCTCCTCACTCTTTTTCTGATGATTGTTTACAACTCAACAATTTTTTAAATGGAGGGTTTTAAAAAATTGTTGAGTTCTGCTCTCCTGACCGTTTAAAGTCACTGCATCTCAAACAAAATGCTTCAGAAGCCCATAAACACCATTGTTTGTTCTAAACTGCTCAGTTATTAACTGTCTATTCTTTTATTTTTTTTGGATGCTTGGCAACCAGGCTGTCTTTACTGTAGGCATAATGAGATGTCCCCCTTAAGTCAGCCTCACAACTGGGGGATTGGCAGTGGTGGGGGAGGTCTGCTCAATCTCTTCTCAAAGGCGGTCTCCCATACTTTCAGACCTTTGATTGAAGGAAGAGAATGTGCTTGGAGAGTTGATTCCAATAGTAGCAAACCCGAAGAACAAGACTGTTGTTAGTCATAATCATCAAAAAAAGAATTTGCAGAAGGAAGAGAAGTGGATGTTTTTTAATGACTCAAGTGAGGTCTTTCTCATCCCAGCAGTACAATTGAAACTTCATTTTCAAAGTTGGTGTCCTCACTGTGGGCAAAGGAATGCGGAAGTGGAATTGGTACTATTAGGAGAGTTGGGTATGTGAGAGGGGAGTGCAAAACACATGTATCAAGCCTTGCTCTGAGCCCACAAGTAGCCTCTTTGCCAGGAGATCAGAAATGGGGGCATGTTCACTGTTAAGAGTCACCCCAAAGCCTATCATTGTTTTCAGCAAAATGGTGCATAATTTGCTTCATGTTTCCGTGAAGATGTTTCATCTTGTTTACTAAAAGAGGAAGCACAGTTGAGGTCCTGTCACCGTTGGGAATCAGTGAGTTTCTTTTCTGTATTCTGCATCTTAAATTACTTTGATATTAAAGAAATGTGACTGTAGACATGAGACAGGAACTGAGCATCCTGTTTGTTTCCCTGAGGCAAAAACCCAAAAAACAGAGAAACAAAAACACAGGACACCATTGCCGAGGAAGAAATAGAAAGTACAGCTGCTGCCCTCTCCATGGTTTTTTTCCACTAGTTGTTCAGCTCCCTAATTATCCCTAGTTTTTACTTCCTTGTGTTTCAGCACACATTTCCCCTCTTTCCTATTTGTCTCTTTTACCTCCCATGAGAGCTCCGAGGTGTGACTGTCTCTCTGCTGCTACCCTTTGTCCCCCAAGAGGCATGTGGTGTAGTGGTTAAGCACCCAGTTACCAGAACACACTTATTAACTGTGTAAATTTAGGCCAGTTGCTCCCCCTCCCTACACCTCATTTCCTCATCTGTAAAAGGGATATTAATAGTGCTATATCATAGGGTGGGTGTAAGGACTCCATGAGGGAACACGTATAAAACATCTGGAGTCAGTGTTGGTTCTTTCTATTATTGTATCCTCTATCCTTGCCCCTTCCTATAGATCCTGCACTATTCACTATCTGGCAATTTAAAAGAAAAGGATGAGAAAACTTGCTAAGAGAAGTAGAAAGGTGAATGCTGATAGTAGCTTTCAAGCAGGGGGAAAGAGTGTTTAGTTGTCATTAAAGTATAGGAAGGTCCTTTCGAGAATTGTAGCATAAGGGTCTAAAACAATCATTTGAGCTGATATAACTCATACAGGAAGATAGGGAGATAGTCTTGATTTAAAAAAACCTAGGTTAGGACACCTTGTCTTAAAAAGAAATTTGGACTAAAAATTGATCTCGCATTTTTTACTTCTGTAGGACACAAGCAGAATTTAAAATATACTAATGTGGCCATGGAAAGGAATAAGAAAGAATGTGTGTGTGTGTGAGAGAGAGGGAGAGGGTAGTTTAAAAAAAAAGGAAATCGGTCCATTTCCCCACACTATCTAAGAGCCATTTTCCTAGACTGACAGTCCAATAGCCACTCTGAAATAATTCCCATCCCAAATCATGTGTACTCCATGCTGCTTCAATTTTGGGTCTCCAGATTAGGTGGAAAGAGATGAAATGCATGAATGGCCAGAATGATGCTGCCAGCCTCTGGGAAGCTCCCCTCTATGCCATCCAGCCAAGGTCTCAGAGATACATGTGTAGTTAATTGTTTGGCATTATTTATCATGTCAGTAATAAATTGCATTTTTTTATACTATTTAAAGTAGTGGAGAATTTAAAACACATACAAAATAGACTCACAACATGAATCCCCACCTACCCTCACCTTTCTTCAACAATCATCTACTTGGCCAATCCTGTTTCATTTTTGCCCCTGCTCACTTCTCCACTTTCCATATGATTTGGAAATCCTAGCTGTCATATCATTTCACCCATAACAATTTCAAAAGTTTCTCAGAAACAAAGGTTGGCATACTCTGGCCCATGGATCAACTTCCTGTTTCACAAATACATTTTGTTGTGACACAGTCTCCCCCATTCCTTTACCTGTTTTTTATTGACTCCTTTCCCAGAGACCTGATGGTCCACAAAGCCTAAAATATTTACTGTTTGGCCTTTTTAGAGAAAGCTGGCTGCCCCTGCTCTAAAAGATAAAGACTTTAAAAATGTATCTATAATACCATTATCACACCTCAGAAATGAACAATATACACAGTAACTTAAAATTGTTTAGGAATCTATACCTTTTAAATGTCTTCATATTTGTTATCTCATTTGAATCTCACAATAGCTCTCTGAGATAAAGATGGAAAGCCTTAATGCCATGTAAATCCTTTTTATACATGAAGAAAATTGTAAGCGCAGAGAATTTAAAAGTGCCTTTATGTAAGGTAGGCAGCTAATAAACAATTTGAGTGAGATATTGCCTCTGATATATTGTGGTAAGGCCAGGGGAAACTTGAATTCTGTGGTATGTGAATGATAAATGCCCTGTGTATTTCTCAGTTGTTCCATTTTGAGAGTATTTGACTTGAAGAACCTAGTATGGGATATATATTTCAGACATGACTTGGAGTTAATTTGAGGTGAGTCCGTTTCAAACAGTAAAAATAACAGTTTTTATGTTGAGTGAAAGTTCCCATGGAACCAGTCTCAGTTTGAAGTGCTATAGTGGCATCTAGAGAGAAATCTATGGGTAATCCTATTTCTTAGCATCTTCCTTAGAGAAGAACATGCTGTATTATTTCACAGCCCAAAGAAAAAGGGTGAAATGTGAGGTGTAGAGATTCACTTTAGTTACATGAGTGCTTAGAGTCTAGGGGTGCATTTCAGCTTTGTTTGTCCCATAAAACTGTCTGGATACAAAATAAAAGCCAGACTTTCTGATGAGAAGTCTGATGGCATTCTTACTGGTTTTGCCCATGAGATTATACTTCATCTTTGAGAAAATTCAAGAGAGAATATCAAAGTGGAAAATGGTCACAGAAAGTCCAAGCGAACTTCAGAAACTATAAGAAAATTAGTTTCCATTTCACATCACCCAAAACTCTCTATACAGTTAAAGGTCATCACCAAAACGGTGTCCAGATTGTTTAAACGGAAAGCTTGTTTATGTTTATAGACTTGCTTTCTTTAAAGAAGTTGCAAATGTTGTCCTAGTTAGGCAATTATCTCCTTGAGAGTAGGGACCATTGTTAATTTTTGTATTTCCAAGGTCTAGAACTGGGTGTGGTAGTGAATGGCACTTAATGTAAGTAGTTTTGCATGGTTACATAATGTCAACATCTTTACTTTGGGTGTGAATACAATCATATTTCTGGTAATTGAAAGGAATCTATCCCACCTAAAGAATCACTTTACAGTGGAGAATCTTGGCCAACACAGCCTTAACCAAGGGATCAAGATTAACAGGGCCACTGATATCACAGGAATATCAGCATTGGCTGAGTCATGGCCCTCAGTGATATCCAGGTCCTGATCCCTGGAACCTGTGACTATGTTATTTGACAAAAAGGACTTTGCAGATTCAGTTGAGATGGGGAGATTATTCTGGATTATCTAGGTGGGCTCAGTGTAATCACGAGAGTCTATAAGAGTGAGGCAAAAAAGATTTGCCTATGGAAGAAGGGAAGGTACTGTGATGATGTAAGCATAGATTGGAGTGATATGGCCACCAGCCAAGGAATGGTGGGAGCCTTTAGAGGCTTCAGAAGGAATCAAACCTGTAAAACTTATTTCAGACTTTCATCCTTCGGAATTATGAAAGAATACATTTCTGTTGTTTTAAGCAAATAAATTCATAGTAATTTGTTATAGGAGCAACTAATACATACTCCCTGGTATGATGTGATGAGAAGAGCACCTCACTTCTATGCTTTTTCTCCCCCAAATTCATATCCTTAGTCTCAAACTTAAACCCAAATGGAGGAATATTCTACAAAATTCCTGATCAGTACTCTTCAGAAGTGTCAAGGTTAGGAAAAACGGTACTGTCTGAGAAACTGTCACAGAAGAGAGGAAATTAAGGAATCGTGGTGTATAAATGCAGTGTGGTATCTTGAGTTGGGTCATGGAACAGAAAATGACTGACAGGAAAACTGGTGAAATCTAAATAAAGTCTGTAGTTTAGATAATAGTCTTGTGCCCATGGTAATTTCTTAGTTTTATAGATGTTAACAATAGAGGAAGCTTGGGGAAGGGTTTGTGGGAACTCTGTACTATGGTGGCAATTTTTCTATAAACCTAAAGTTACTTCAAAATAAAATGTTTAAAAAAAGAATTCATCCCAGCAACATGTTGGTTTGTGAGACATCTATTCGTGGATATAGGCATAACTTAGTGATGTGTTTCAGAGGGCCTGCAGTCTCACTGATTGGGTTCTCCCACAAGAGAGAAAGAGTTAGAAAGAGAGATGGCTGAGGGCAGAGGGGAAGGTGCCACTTTACATTGCCTTAGGTGCCACTGGGTGATACCGATGCCTCAAGTTGTTCTGAAGCATAGGCCAGAGGAAAACGCCCTGTATTTTATGGAGGAGGAATCTATGGCACAGAACAGTTCAGTGGCAAATAATGTTCTCTGAATTGATTTGACTTACCCGAGCTCACTTAGCAGATGGGAAAATGGGATATAAGTAATCTAATTTCCAGGTACATGGTGGCTAGTCAAGAAAGTTCAGCTTATTTATAATTTTTAAAAAATACATCTGTTTTATCCAGGTAAGAAAATTTGGTGGCACTGAATAACATGTGGATTCGTCTCCTTAACTTTTCTAGATTTGACCATACTTTGCTTCACACTCTGACTATTCAAGATTCAACCAGTTTATAGTACTTGCCTTTTCTGATATTCTTGTTCTGTTTTCTTTTGTCATTTTGGTGGTCCCCACCGCCACCCTGGCCCCTTCATCCATTCTACTTACCAGGTGTTATGTACTACTGTGTAATAAGCTACCATAAAGCAGTGGATTAAAACCAAAAACATTTGTTAACTTACAGTCTCTGTGGATCAAGAATTCAAGAGTGTTGAGACTGGATGGTTCTGGCTTAGAGTATCTCTTGAGATCATAGTCAAGAAGTTGGCTGAGCCTGCAGTCATCTGAAGGCTGGACTGGGGCTGGAGGAACCATTTCCAAAAAGACTCACGGAGCTGTGGGTGGGAGTCCTCCATTTTTCAGCCTGTGGTCCACTGAGTCTCCTCACAACATGGTGTCTGACTTCCTTCAGAGACAGCGCACAGAGGGAGCTGCAGTGTCCTTTGTCATCTAGTCTTGGAAGTTACACACTATCACTGCTGCCTCACTCTGTTTGTTAGAAGCCAGTCACTGAGTTCAGCTCACATTCAAGGGGAGGGAAACTTATCTCCACCTTTTGAAGCCAACAGTACCAGGAACTGGTGGAATATGTTAAAAACACCATGTGAGGTGTTCTGTCAGCCTTGGGTCTGACTGAGAGTCTGGTCTTCCACTTCCAGGCCTTCTCTGGGCATCAACCTGCAGCTTCATGTGGCTCAAAATGAAACTTGACTCTTTCTTTCAAAAGACTCCCCCCATCTCTCCTAAGTTGCCAAGCACCATGAAAAGTCACAGACTGTTAAGAAAAGAGAAGGGAACTTGAAGTGATCCCAGCATTACAGGATCTGGATATAGTCATCTGTCTCTTTTGTTCCTGCTGCAGCACTAAAATTTGACATCTCTGATTCTTCTCAAGCAAGGGTTGCTACAATCTTTTCAGCAGCTTCTCCATGGTGCTGCCGCAAATACATATTGCAGTCATGTTTGGTACCCACTAACTTTCAGCACATGACTTTTTCCTTAAAGCGTAACTTCACTTGATTCTTGGCGATTTCTCTATGCATTTAAACTGTTGTCATTCGACATCCTGGTTCTCAGACAGCCCTCTTAATTATTTACCTCTTTGCTTCCAGACTTCAGCAGTTGTTTCCGTTGGCTTTCTTCCTTCCCCTTATTCATATAGTGAACTCAGTATGCCTGAAACCGGATTCAGCATTTCCCTCCACAATTGCTTCCCCCTTGTTCTTGCTGAACTGAGTCACAAGCCTGAAAAACTCATCATCTTGGGCTTCTCCATTGCCTGTATTCCCTATATTTGTAATGGGATTCTGGCCCCCTGTCTTGTGACAAAAACAACTTGCCTGTCCTGCAGTCTGGGACAGTTCCCAGCCTTATCAGAGATATCAACAACCCCAAATCAGGGATTCTTCATCCAGCTTCCAGTTGGTCCACTGGCTGGTTTCATTCTGAACTTGAAATTCCAGCTTCCTATCTGTTCCCCCTTCCTGCCCTGGTTTCTTAACCTTTTCTGCCAGAGCTCCCTAACCACTACATCAACACTTTTCAGACTTTAGCGTGCATATGAGTCCTTGGGGAACTTCTTAAAATGCAAAATATGGGGACTTCCCTGGTGGTCCAGTGGCTAAGACTCTGAGCTCCCAACGCAGGAGGCCTGGATTCAATCCCTGCTCAGAGAACTAGATCCCACATGCTATAACTAAGAAGTTTGCACGCTGCAACTAGAGATACCATGTGCCAACTAAGACCAGTGCAGCCAAATATATAAATACATGTTTTAAATGCAGATTCTGATTAAGGAAATCTGGGGTAGTACCTGAATTTCTGCATTTCTCATAAGCTCTATGGTGATAACCAGGCTGCTGACTCAAGGCCCATACTTTGGGTATCAAGGGCCTGTAATAACAATCTCCTAAATCTGCTTCCTTGCTCAGCCTCTCCCTCCACAGAGGGAAGGCACAAGGACTGTCATGTTGCCATGATCTCTGGGATAGCAGAGAGTTGCAGTCCCTCTGGGACCTCATGAAAAATAGTGATTCTTGGGTTCCATCCCTGGATCTCTGATTCAATAGGTCTGAGGTATGGCCTCAGAATCTGCATTTTTAAGAATCACTCCAGGTAACCTTGATGAAATTTTTTTTTAGTAAAAGAGCCAGTGTTTTATAGCCTAAAGTCCAACCAGAAACCTAAAATGTCAAGTCTTCCCCAGCAGATCCAATCTCCTTTTTCTCATTTATTACTCCCCTGCACAGCTTTGTTCCAGACAGACTCTCTCTCAAACCCAAAGCATCCCTTTCTCTTTACTTGGGTTCCACCTACAAGTTCTACCACTCTATAATTAATTTACCTTTTCTGTGTACATTCATTGTCAGTCTACCAAGAATACCAGCTATTGGAAGATGCAGTGGTGTGCACATAGCTGGTGGAAAGAGACTTTGTCTCTACTCTCTTTGGTCCCATTGAATCCACCCATCCTACCAAATTCTACCAAGGAACTGTGCCTCTCCCTCATATTTAAAAAAAAACAAACAAAAACAGTTTTCTGGAAGAATGGAAAATGTGACTCTTTAGCCTGAAATAGAAGTGACACTCCTGCTCCAACACATAAGAAAGGACGCTGAGTCACACTCCTGTTCAGAAAGTGGAGTCCCTGAGGATGGGGACTTTGTATTATGTTTGTTCTGTCTCATTTTCATAAGCCATAGGCATCTCTTGCTCACCATTAAATAAAAAACTAAGCAAATTTTTAAGTATGTTTGGTGATCTGCCAGAAGGTGACACGTAATGGTCGGGATGGAGAGTCATTATAGCTAATTAGTTGAAATGATATCAAAATTTTCTAATGAGCTTTTTAAAACAACCTTGCTCCCAGAAAATATTAGGTGTTGGACTTTAGTATATCTTCACTTCTGAAATACTACCGGAACAGTCTATCGTGTTGTGGAACACTCAACACCAATAGCAGCCTTGAGAAGTCACTGCTAACTATAAGCTTATATGGGAAGAAACACTAAGGGCCCAGGTGGATTTAAGAGGTGAGGTTGGCCCAGCACATGGGATGTCTAAAGAAATCAAAGGAGACAACAACATCCAGGAGTCTTCTTTGTGAACCAAAATATGCCTTTCAGACCAAGCTTCTTTTTTTTTTTTCCTTTATTTATTTATTTTTTCAGTGGGTTTTGTCATACATTGATATGAATCAGCCATAGATTTACACGTATTCCCCATCCCAATCCCCCCTCCCACCTCCGTCTCCACCCGATTCCTCTGGGTCTTCCCAGTGCACCAGACCCGAGCACTTGTCTCATGCATCCCACCTGGGCTGGTGGTCTGTTTCACCATAGATAATATACATGCTGTTCTTTCGAAACATCCCACCCTCACCTTCTCCCACAGAGTCCAAAAGTCTGTTCTGTACTTCTGTGTCTCTTTTTCTGTTTTGCATATAGGGTTATCATTACCATCTTTCTAAATTCCATATATATGTGTTAGTATGCTGTAATGTTCTTTATCTTTCTGGCTTACTTCGCTCTGTATAATGGGCTCCAGTTTCATCCATCTCATTAGAACTGGTTCAAATGAATTCTTTTTAACAGCTGAGTAATATTCCGTGGTGTATATGTACCACAGCTTCCTTATCCATTCGTCTGCTGATGGGCATCTAGGTTGCTTCCATGTCCTGGCTATTATAAACAGTGCT
>NC_057419.1:19340907-19543699 GCF_019320065.1 Cervus canadensis
TAATTGGAACTCCCATTCCCTGTTTATACATGTTCCCACATACAGATACTCTTGAAAGGACCCAGACCCTAGAGTGAGAATTTAAGGAGTGAATGGGTCCAGATTAGGCCCAGCAGCAGCTGAGTCTAAGGGAAACTTTAGCTCTGCTTTTTTTTTTTTAAATCTCCTTCTTTCTGAGAAAGTGTAGAAAGTGGTTTTCTTCCAGAGCGCAGTTTGTGATGCTTCTGGATTGTGTAGTAACAAAAGCTTCTCCTCACTCTTTTTCTGATGATTGTTTACAACTCAACAATTTTTTAAATGGAGGGTTTTAAAAAATTGTTGAGTTCTGCTCTCCTGACCGTTTAAAGTCACTGCATCTCAAACAAAATGCTTCAGAAGCCCATAAACACCATTGTTTGTTCTAAACTGCTCAGTTATTAACTGTCTATTCTTTTATTTTTTTTGGATGCTTGGCAACCAGGCTGTCTTTACTGTAGGCATAATGAGATGTCCCCCTTAAGTCAGCCTCACAACTGGGGGATTGGCAGTGGTGGGGGAGGTCTGCTCAATCTCTTCTCAAAGGCGGTCTCCCATACTTTCAGACCTTTGATTGAAGGAAGAGAATGTGCTTGGAGAGTTGATTCCAATAGTAGCAAACCCGAAGAACAAGACTGTTGTTAGTCATAATCATCAAAAAAAGAATTTGCAGAAGGAAGAGAAGTGGATGTTTTTTAATGACTCAAGTGAGGTCTTTCTCATCCCAGCAGTACAATTGAAACTTCATTTTCAAAGTTGGTGTCCTCACTGTGGGCAAAGGAATGCGGAAGTGGAATTGGTACTATTAGGAGAGTTGGGTATGTGAGAGGGGAGTGCAAAACACATGTATCAAGCCTTGCTCTGAGCCCACAAGTAGCCTCTTTGCCAGGAGATCAGAAATGGGGGCATGTTCACTGTTAAGAGTCACCCCAAAGCCTATCATTGTTTTCAGCAAAATGGTGCATAATTTGCTTCATGTTTCCGTGAAGATGTTTCATCTTGTTTACTAAAAGAGGAAGCACAGTTGAGGTCCTGTCACCGTTGGGAATCAGTGAGTTTCTTTTCTGTATTCTGCATCTTAAATTACTTTGATATTAAAGAAATGTGACTGTAGACATGAGACAGGAACTGAGCATCCTGTTTGTTTCCCTGAGGCAAAAACCCAAAAAACAGAGAAACAAAAACACAGGACACCATTGCCGAGGAAGAAATAGAAAGTACAGCTGCTGCCCTCTCCATGGTTTTTTTCCACTAGTTGTTCAGCTCCCTAATTATCCCTAGTTTTTACTTCCTTGTGTTTCAGCACACATTTCCCCTCTTTCCTATTTGTCTCTTTTACCTCCCATGAGAGCTCCGAGGTGTGACTGTCTCTCTGCTGCTACCCTTTGTCCCCCAAGAGGCATGTGGTGTAGTGGTTAAGCACCCAGTTACCAGAACACACTTATTAACTGTGTAAATTTAGGCCAGTTGCTCCCCCTCCCTACACCTCATTTCCTCATCTGTAAAAGGGATATTAATAGTGCTATATCATAGGGTGGGTGTAAGGACTCCATGAGGGAACACGTATAAAACATCTGGAGTCAGTGTTGGTTCTTTCTATTATTGTATCCTCTATCCTTGCCCCTTCCTATAGATCCTGCACTATTCACTATCTGGCAATTTAAAAGAAAAGGATGAGAAAACTTGCTAAGAGAAGTAGAAAGGTGAATGCTGATAGTAGCTTTCAAGCAGGGGGAAAGAGTGTTTAGTTGTCATTAAAGTATAGGAAGGTCCTTTCGAGAATTGTAGCATAAGGGTCTAAAACAATCATTTGAGCTGATATAACTCATACAGGAAGATAGGGAGATAGTCTTGATTTAAAAAAACCTAGGTTAGGACACCTTGTCTTAAAAAGAAATTTGGACTAAAAATTGATCTCGCATTTTTTACTTCTGTAGGACACAAGCAGAATTTAAAATATACTAATGTGGCCATGGAAAGGAATAAGAAAGAATGTGTGTGTGTGTGAGAGAGAGGGAGAGGGTAGTTTAAAAAAAAAGGAAATCGGTCCATTTCCCCACACTATCTAAGAGCCATTTTCCTAGACTGACAGTCCAATAGCCACTCTGAAATAATTCCCATCCCAAATCATGTGTACTCCATGCTGCTTCAATTTTGGGTCTCCAGATTAGGTGGAAAGAGATGAAATGCATGAATGGCCAGAATGATGCTGCCAGCCTCTGGGAAGCTCCCCTCTATGCCATCCAGCCAAGGTCTCAGAGATACATGTGTAGTTAATTGTTTGGCATTATTTATCATGTCAGTAATAAATTGCATTTTTTTATACTATTTAAAGTAGTGGAGAATTTAAAACACATACAAAATAGACTCACAACATGAATCCCCACCTACCCTCACCTTTCTTCAACAATCATCTACTTGGCCAATCCTGTTTCATTTTTGCCCCTGCTCACTTCTCCACTTTCCATATGATTTGGAAATCCTAGCTGTCATATCATTTCACCCATAACAATTTCAAAAGTTTCTCAGAAACAAAGGTTGGCATACTCTGGCCCATGGATCAACTTCCTGTTTCACAAATACATTTTGTTGTGACACAGTCTCCCCCATTCCTTTACCTGTTTTTTATTGACTCCTTTCCCAGAGACCTGATGGTCCACAAAGCCTAAAATATTTACTGTTTGGCCTTTTTAGAGAAAGCTGGCTGCCCCTGCTCTAAAAGATAAAGACTTTAAAAATGTATCTATAATACCATTATCACACCTCAGAAATGAACAATATACACAGTAACTTAAAATTGTTTAGGAATCTATACCTTTTAAATGTCTTCATATTTGTTATCTCATTTGAATCTCACAATAGCTCTCTGAGATAAAGATGGAAAGCCTTAATGCCATGTAAATCCTTTTTATACATGAAGAAAATTGTAAGCGCAGAGAATTTAAAAGTGCCTTTATGTAAGGTAGGCAGCTAATAAACAATTTGAGTGAGATATTGCCTCTGATATATTGTGGTAAGGCCAGGGGAAACTTGAATTCTGTGGTATGTGAATGATAAATGCCCTGTGTATTTCTCAGTTGTTCCATTTTGAGAGTATTTGACTTGAAGAACCTAGTATGGGATATATATTTCAGACATGACTTGGAGTTAATTTGAGGTGAGTCCGTTTCAAACAGTAAAAATAACAGTTTTTATGTTGAGTGAAAGTTCCCATGGAACCAGTCTCAGTTTGAAGTGCTATAGTGGCATCTAGAGAGAAATCTATGGGTAATCCTATTTCTTAGCATCTTCCTTAGAGAAGAACATGCTGTATTATTTCACAGCCCAAAGAAAAAGGGTGAAATGTGAGGTGTAGAGATTCACTTTAGTTACATGAGTGCTTAGAGTCTAGGGGTGCATTTCAGCTTTGTTTGTCCCATAAAACTGTCTGGATACAAAATAAAAGCCAGACTTTCTGATGAGAAGTCTGATGGCATTCTTACTGGTTTTGCCCATGAGATTATACTTCATCTTTGAGAAAATTCAAGAGAGAATATCAAAGTGGAAAATGGTCACAGAAAGTCCAAGCGAACTTCAGAAACTATAAGAAAATTAGTTTCCATTTCACATCACCCAAAACTCTCTATACAGTTAAAGGTCATCACCAAAACGGTGTCCAGATTGTTTAAACGGAAAGCTTGTTTATGTTTATAGACTTGCTTTCTTTAAAGAAGTTGCAAATGTTGTCCTAGTTAGGCAATTATCTCCTTGAGAGTAGGGACCATTGTTAATTTTTGTATTTCCAAGGTCTAGAACTGGGTGTGGTAGTGAATGGCACTTAATGTAAGTAGTTTTGCATGGTTACATAATGTCAACATCTTTACTTTGGGTGTGAATACAATCATATTTCTGGTAATTGAAAGGAATCTATCCCACCTAAAGAATCACTTTACAGTGGAGAATCTTGGCCAACACAGCCTTAACCAAGGGATCAAGATTAACAGGGCCACTGATATCACAGGAATATCAGCATTGGCTGAGTCATGGCCCTCAGTGATATCCAGGTCCTGATCCCTGGAACCTGTGACTATGTTATTTGACAAAAAGGACTTTGCAGATTCAGTTGAGATGGGGAGATTATTCTGGATTATCTAGGTGGGCTCAGTGTAATCACGAGAGTCTATAAGAGTGAGGCAAAAAAGATTTGCCTATGGAAGAAGGGAAGGTACTGTGATGATGTAAGCATAGATTGGAGTGATATGGCCACCAGCCAAGGAATGGTGGGAGCCTTTAGAGGCTTCAGAAGGAATCAAACCTGTAAAACTTATTTCAGACTTTCATCCTTCGGAATTATGAAAGAATACATTTCTGTTGTTTTAAGCAAATAAATTCATAGTAATTTGTTATAGGAGCAACTAATACATACTCCCTGGTATGATGTGATGAGAAGAGCACCTCACTTCTATGCTTTTTCTCCCCCAAATTCATATCCTTAGTCTCAAACTTAAACCCAAATGGAGGAATATTCTACAAAATTCCTGATCAGTACTCTTCAGAAGTGTCAAGGTTAGGAAAAACGGTACTGTCTGAGAAACTGTCACAGAAGAGAGGAAATTAAGGAATCGTGGTGTATAAATGCAGTGTGGTATCTTGAGTTGGGTCATGGAACAGAAAATGACTGACAGGAAAACTGGTGAAATCTAAATAAAGTCTGTAGTTTAGATAATAGTCTTGTGCCCATGGTAATTTCTTAGTTTTATAGATGTTAACAATAGAGGAAGCTTGGGGAAGGGTTTGTGGGAACTCTGTACTATGGTGGCAATTTTTCTATAAACCTAAAGTTACTTCAAAATAAAATGTTTAAAAAAAGAATTCATCCCAGCAACATGTTGGTTTGTGAGACATCTATTCGTGGATATAGGCATAACTTAGTGATGTGTTTCAGAGGGCCTGCAGTCTCACTGATTGGGTTCTCCCACAAGAGAGAAAGAGTTAGAAAGAGAGATGGCTGAGGGCAGAGGGGAAGGTGCCACTTTACATTGCCTTAGGTGCCACTGGGTGATACCGATGCCTCAAGTTGTTCTGAAGCATAGGCCAGAGGAAAACGCCCTGTATTTTATGGAGGAGGAATCTATGGCACAGAACAGTTCAGTGGCAAATAATGTTCTCTGAATTGATTTGACTTACCCGAGCTCACTTAGCAGATGGGAAAATGGGATATAAGTAATCTAATTTCCAGGTACATGGTGGCTAGTCAAGAAAGTTCAGCTTATTTATAATTTTTAAAAAATACATCTGTTTTATCCAGGTAAGAAAATTTGGTGGCACTGAATAACATGTGGATTCGTCTCCTTAACTTTTCTAGATTTGACCATACTTTGCTTCACACTCTGACTATTCAAGATTCAACCAGTTTATAGTACTTGCCTTTTCTGATATTCTTGTTCTGTTTTCTT
The DNA here is from genome assembly GCF_019320065.1 of Cervus canadensis. Classification (NCBI taxonomy): domain Eukaryota; kingdom Metazoa; phylum Chordata; class Mammalia; order Artiodactyla; family Cervidae; genus Cervus; species Cervus canadensis. The sequence goes on from NC_057419.1 coordinate 19,346,358, forward strand.
TTGTCATTTTGGTGGTCCCCACCGCCACCCTGGCCCCTTCATCCATTCTACTTACCAGGTGTTATGTACTACTGTGTAATAAGCTACCATAAAGCAGTGGATTAAAACCAAAAACATTTGTTAACTTACAGTCTCTGTGGATCAAGAATTCAAGAGTGTTGAGACTGGATGGTTCTGGCTTAGAGTATCTCTTGAGATCATAGTCAAGAAGTTGGCTGAGCCTGCAGTCATCTGAAGGCTGGACTGGGGCTGGAGGAACCATTTCCAAAAAGACTCACGGAGCTGTGGGTGGGAGTCCTCCATTTTTCAGCCTGTGGTCCACTGAGTCTCCTCACAACATGGTGTCTGACTTCCTTCAGAGACAGCGCACAGAGGGAGCTGCAGTGTCCTTTGTCATCTAGTCTTGGAAGTTACACACTATCACTGCTGCCTCACTCTGTTTGTTAGAAGCCAGTCACTGAGTTCAGCTCACATTCAAGGGGAGGGAAACTTATCTCCACCTTTTGAAGCCAACAGTACCAGGAACTGGTGGAATATGTTAAAAACACCATGTGAGGTGTTCTGTCAGCCTTGGGTCTGACTGAGAGTCTGGTCTTCCACTTCCAGGCCTTCTCTGGGCATCAACCTGCAGCTTCATGTGGCTCAAAATGAAACTTGACTCTTTCTTTCAAAAGACTCCCCCCATCTCTCCTAAGTTGCCAAGCACCATGAAAAGTCACAGACTGTTAAGAAAAGAGAAGGGAACTTGAAGTGATCCCAGCATTACAGGATCTGGATATAGTCATCTGTCTCTTTTGTTCCTGCTGCAGCACTAAAATTTGACATCTCTGATTCTTCTCAAGCAAGGGTTGCTACAATCTTTTCAGCAGCTTCTCCATGGTGCTGCCGCAAATACATATTGCAGTCATGTTTGGTACCCACTAACTTTCAGCACATGACTTTTTCCTTAAAGCGTAACTTCACTTGATTCTTGGCGATTTCTCTATGCATTTAAACTGTTGTCATTCGACATCCTGGTTCTCAGACAGCCCTCTTAATTATTTACCTCTTTGCTTCCAGACTTCAGCAGTTGTTTCCGTTGGCTTTCTTCCTTCCCCTTATTCATATAGTGAACTCAGTATGCCTGAAACCGGATTCAGCATTTCCCTCCACAATTGCTTCCCCCTTGTTCTTGCTGAACTGAGTCACAAGCCTGAAAAACTCATCATCTTGGGCTTCTCCATTGCCTGTATTCCCTATATTTGTAATGGGATTCTGGCCCCCTGTCTTGTGACAAAAACAACTTGCCTGTCCTGCAGTCTGGGACAGTTCCCAGCCTTATCAGAGATATCAACAACCCCAAATCAGGGATTCTTCATCCAGCTTCCAGTTGGTCCACTGGCTGGTTTCATTCTGAACTTGAAATTCCAGCTTCCTATCTGTTCCCCCTTCCTGCCCTGGTTTCTTAACCTTTTCTGCCAGAGCTCCCTAACCACTACATCAACACTTTTCAGACTTTAGCGTGCATATGAGTCCTTGGGGAACTTCTTAAAATGCAAAATATGGGGACTTCCCTGGTGGTCCAGTGGCTAAGACTCTGAGCTCCCAACGCAGGAGGCCTGGATTCAATCCCTGCTCAGAGAACTAGATCCCACATGCTATAACTAAGAAGTTTGCACGCTGCAACTAGAGATACCATGTGCCAACTAAGACCAGTGCAGCCAAATATATAAATACATGTTTTAAATGCAGATTCTGATTAAGGAAATCTGGGGTAGTACCTGAATTTCTGCATTTCTCATAAGCTCTATGGTGATAACCAGGCTGCTGACTCAAGGCCCATACTTTGGGTATCAAGGGCCTGTAATAACAATCTCCTAAATCTGCTTCCTTGCTCAGCCTCTCCCTCCACAGAGGGAAGGCACAAGGACTGTCATGTTGCCATGATCTCTGGGATAGCAGAGAGTTGCAGTCCCTCTGGGACCTCATGAAAAATAGTGATTCTTGGGTTCCATCCCTGGATCTCTGATTCAATAGGTCTGAGGTATGGCCTCAGAATCTGCATTTTTAAGAATCACTCCAGGTAACCTTGATGAAATTTTTTTTTAGTAAAAGAGCCAGTGTTTTATAGCCTAAAGTCCAACCAGAAACCTAAAATGTCAAGTCTTCCCCAGCAGATCCAATCTCCTTTTTCTCATTTATTACTCCCCTGCACAGCTTTGTTCCAGACAGACTCTCTCTCAAACCCAAAGCATCCCTTTCTCTTTACTTGGGTTCCACCTACAAGTTCTACCACTCTATAATTAATTTACCTTTTCTGTGTACATTCATTGTCAGTCTACCAAGAATACCAGCTATTGGAAGATGCAGTGGTGTGCACATAGCTGGTGGAAAGAGACTTTGTCTCTACTCTCTTTGGTCCCATTGAATCCACCCATCCTACCAAATTCTACCAAGGAACTGTGCCTCTCCCTCATATTTAAAAAAAAACAAACAAAAACAGTTTTCTGGAAGAATGGAAAATGTGACTCTTTAGCCTGAAATAGAAGTGACACTCCTGCTCCAACACATAAGAAAGGACGCTGAGTCACACTCCTGTTCAGAAAGTGGAGTCCCTGAGGATGGGGACTTTGTATTATGTTTGTTCTGTCTCATTTTCATAAGCCATAGGCATCTCTTGCTCACCATTAAATAAAAAACTAAGCAAATTTTTAAGTATGTTTGGTGATCTGCCAGAAGGTGACACGTAATGGTCGGGATGGAGAGTCATTATAGCTAATTAGTTGAAATGATATCAAAATTTTCTAATGAGCTTTTTAAAACAACCTTGCTCCCAGAAAATATTAGGTGTTGGACTTTAGTATATCTTCACTTCTGAAATACTACCGGAACAGTCTATCGTGTTGTGGAACACTCAACACCAATAGCAGCCTTGAGAAGTCACTGCTAACTATAAGCTTATATGGGAAGAAACACTAAGGGCCCAGGTGGATTTAAGAGGTGAGGTTGGCCCAGCACATGGGATGTCTAAAGAAATCAAAGGAGACAACAACATCCAGGAGTCTTCTTTGTGAACCAAAATATGCCTTTCAGACCAAGCTTCTTTTTTTTTTTTCCTTTATTTATTTATTTTTTCAGTGGGTTTTGTCATACATTGATATGAATCAGCCATAGATTTACACGTATTCCCCATCCCAATCCCCCCTCCCACCTCCGTCTCCACCCGATTCCTCTGGGTCTTCCCAGTGCACCAGACCCGAGCACTTGTCTCATGCATCCCACCTGGGCTGGTGGTCTGTTTCACCATAGATAATATACATGCTGTTCTTTCGAAACATCCCACCCTCACCTTCTCCCACAGAGTCCAAAAGTCTGTTCTGTACTTCTGTGTCTCTTTTTCTGTTTTGCATATAGGGTTATCATTACCATCTTTCTAAATTCCATATATATGTGTTAGTATGCTGTAATGTTCTTTATCTTTCTGGCTTACTTCGCTCTGTATAATGGGCTCCAGTTTCATCCATCTCATTAGAACTGGTTCAAATGAATTCTTTTTAACAGCTGAGTAATATTCCGTGGTGTATATGTACCACAGCTTCCTTATCCATTCGTCTGCTGATGGGCATCTAGGTTGCTTCCATGTCCTGGCTATTATAAACAGTGCTGCGATGAACATTGGGGTGCACGTGTCTCTTTCAGATCTGGTTTCCTCAGTGTGTATGCCCAGAAGTGGGATTGCTGGGTCATATGGCAGTTAGAAATGCAAATCAAAACCACAATGAGGTACCATTACACGCCAGTCAGGATGGCTGCTATCCAAAAGTCTACAAGCAATAAATGCTGGAGAGGGTGTGGAGAAAAGGGAACCCTCTTACACTGTTGGTGGGAATGCAAACTAGTACAGCCGCTATGGAAAACAGTGTGGAGATTTCTCAGACCAAGCTTCTTAAAAAGAATCCAAGATCCATCACAATGTCACTCAAACCTGCCTCAGGGTGCTTTTCACACTGTTCTTTCCCCACCCCCTCTTCCAATCTAGATGGCCTTTTTGGACTTGGAATTGTCCCCTGCTCAGTGCCATGTTCTTTCCTTTAAGCCTCCATCCTAGGTGCATACTGTTTTCTCTGTTCAAAGGATTCTGCCAGACACTTAACCTTTAAGATCAAATGTCACTTTCTCTGGAGAAAAGGTAGTTGCTTTATTCTAGGGAGGGGATGGGGTCTAAATGTTGTGATTTTTTTTTAAGAAGCCGGAGTTTATTTCTATTTAAACAATACTCAGCTTTTAACTTTCAGAAAGTTAAAAGGCCCAAAGATGCTCAAGTTTAATATAAAAATATAGCCAGGGTCTGGCTATTGGTACCTTTGTTTCGAAATCCTCAGGATGAGCCAGGCAGTTCAATGCCTCACCAATTCTTCTAGTCCAAGAGTGGTGAATTTCTCTGAGTTTTGCCATAGTTCCTACAACGCTGTTCCTACAAGGTTGTCCTTCTAGTAATGAACAAAAACAACGCCAGAAGCAATCATTGTCATTGAGAGGAAGAAAGGTAAAGATCAGAGAAGAAAACCACCACAGGAATTTCAAGAAGCAGAATTGTTAATATGGTATAGAATGAACAGAAGCATTTGCAGTATCTACTGAAAACCCTTCTTGAGTTATTCTTTGAAACCAGGTCCTCTAAGTCTAAGCTTGAGTAATTGGGATCATGATGGATCTTACAATAACATGTGCATATGTGCTCAGTCGCTTAGTCATGTCTGACTGTGCGACCCCATGGACTGCAGCCCGCCAGGCTCCTCCATCCATGGGATTCTCCAGGCAAGAATACTGGAGTGAGTAGCCATTCCCTTCTCTAGGGGATCTTCCCGACCTAGGGATCGAACCCAAGTCTACCCATGTCTCCTGCATTACAGGTGGATTCTTTACCACTGAGCCATCTGGGAAACCCATAATAACATGTATCTTCATCTTATTTTTCTCAATCCCTTAGCTCTTACACAGTGCCTGGAAACTGACAAATGTTTGATGTCTTTCAAGTAGATGGAGGACTAGCTGATTCATATGTATGATAGGACCTTTTGCCTATTGATCTTGAGGTCAGTTGCTATTCTGACTTTATTGGGCTTTTCCAAAGTAAAATCACAATAACAGTCTCTTTCAATCACAGTGATAATAATAGTTATAATAATAGCAGCTGATATTACTTGAGCACTTACTAAGTGCCAAATTCTATGAAGTCTTAACATGGATAATTTCATTTAACTTCACAAATTATCCCCACTTTACAGATGGGAAACTTAAGAGACGCTTAAGACACCAAGTGACTAGTCTAACTTGCCAAGGTAATGAGTGAAGGAGCCAGGACTTAAGCACAGAGTCCATGTATAGCATTATTAACCTCTGTTGCCAAAAGCTCATCAATACCATTAGGCTCATGGTTGTTGACTGATTACTGGTGCTATTGATCTCCACTGAGAAGCTCTCCACACTCCGGGCATGTAGCATCAGATTCTACTACTGGCTGAGAGGAGCAAAAGCCCTTGGGTTTATAGAAGAAGCATGGCAGCCACCTTGGTTTTGTAACCTGTCTTTGGAAATTTCCATGACAACACACTTGGAGGCTTTCTTAGTGGGCCCTGGCATGGTGATGAGTGCAAGCTTCTTTATTCCTTATGAATCCTAAAAAACCAAACTTTTGGTGACAGTGCCTGCTAGTAACTGGCTTCCTGTGATGTATCTGGAAGAGCTGGCTGCACATAAGTCTTAAAGATTCACCCTTGTAATATATTTATGCATTGTTGCTAAAGATCAAAGTTGACATCTAATAGTACCTCCTCAATAAAGCCTTTCCTGGCACATGTTAACTCTAAGTTACTCTTTCCACTCCCCCAATCCTGAGTATGTTATCTGTAACTCCTTCACAGTTCATTTCCCACTCAGAGCTTATGAGGAAATTTGCTATAAAATGCAGCAAACATTAATTAAAAATTGCAAATAGCTGCATCAGAATGCCAATTCATGTATTTTTTAGATCCAATGAGAAAATACCCATTCTTCTGGAAAAGACTGCTTATCTGTGAGAGTTAAAAAAACAGCTGGCTTTTGATTTTTTTTCTCTCTGGTAAAGGGAACAGGAATGTCCTGGCTGATCTACAGGACAGAGCCTGTGTGTGTCCTGCTTTCTACTTTTCCCAGATGTCAGGTGCTGAAGGTTTAAGGCAGGAGTCCTGTGTGTTTGCCCTCAGAAACGATCCCCGTTCAAATAGGCAGCAGGAAGGCTGCATAGGACCACTCACATGTGGACGCCCTGCGCATCTGTGTGCCGTTTGATTCAGGGACAGACCTCATTTTATAGCAAGCTTAACATGTTAGATTCTAATGTATTGGAAAAGATGAGAGAATGGGCTGTGAATCTGGATATGGAAAATCTTTCTAGTATCAGAAGGATTTCCAGTGCTTTGCAGAGTGTCGGCAACACTTAGGAAATACCTACCAGAGGTGCTGTGTCTGAAAAGAGAAGCCCAAATTTACCTGCTAAAGTTGTCGACTAGGATCCGCAGACTGCTGTGCAAGTCTCATCTGGGCAGAGCAGGCAGCTGGGCAGTGAGTGAAGTGTCCAGCAGGGGGCTGGCATTGTCTGTCTGTAAGTAGCCCTGGTTCCTCTTCAGAGCCTCTGCTCAGCAGAGCTGCCGTTTGCTGGTGAAGTTGATGACGTATAAAGCATTCCCGCCTATAGCATTTGAGGCTTTTTCAGTGCAGTTTTTTTCTACCCACTTTAAACCTTCAGGTTCTAAATATCAGGAAAGACAGCAAATGCCGTGTGAAAATAGCAGGCCCAAAGTTCTTAGTAAACTGCAGCCAGGGAGACTCGGACTAGACTGGAGGTAAAAGGTGTTGGTACAGAGTGGGTCTGATTCTAAGCCTTTTGGGGGCTGAGTTTTTGTATTTGTTTTGTTAACTTACTCAATTTAGAGATGTAGTATACTGGTCATGTAAAGAGCAGAGCAGCACCAGCATCAAAATAGTGCCAGACAGTTTTGAATGCCACAGTATCTATATTTTTATTCAAGAAGATAAAGAGCCCAGCATAGATTCTGTCCTCATCTTTACCCAACTGCAAAGTCAAAAGTCAAGAAACAGCATCTCACGGCACTTTTTTAGGTGGGAAGGAATCCAGAGGATGGCTCTGAGTGACTGTTTGCTTCTGAACTTGGAAGTGGACCGTTCCGTGCACTGCAACAATAGTGTGGAGCTCCCCGTGAATGACGACTGGTTCCATCCAGCGATCCTCTATGTCATCCCTGCAGTTTATGGAGTCATCATTCTGATAGGCCTCGTTGGCAACATCACCCTGATCAAGATCTTCTGTACTGTGAAGTCCATGCGAAACGTGCCGAACCTGTTCATCTCCAGCCTGGCTTTGGGAGACCTGCTCCTCCTGGTAACCTGTGCGCCCGTGGATGCCAGCAGGTACCTGGCTGACAAATGGCTGTTTGGCAGGATTGGCTGCAAACTGATCCCCTTTATCCAGCTTACCTCGGTAGGGGTGTCTGTCTTCACACTCACGGCTCTCTCGGCAGACAGGTAAGTCCTGGAGGACAGTGACATTCTCTCCGAGGGTGGTAGATGCCTCAGTAGATGAGCTACCACATTGGAAGAGATGGGGCTGTTTGTGCACAGGGAAGTTCTTCTCAAACTCCAGTTCCCTTCCGGGCATGTTTCTATGCTAGGGATTACTTCTTGAGTTTGATATATTGGTTTAAGAAAGAAAAGTCAGTGCATGGTGGGGGAAAAGGGGGAAAAAAATCTCTGGGAATAAGATTGAGGTGCATTTTCTGGAGACAATTGATTTAGCCTTGCCTCTTCCTAACTTCTTGTTCCCTGCAAAATTAATTGACTGGTGAGGAAAAAAAAAAAAAAATCACACCTAATAGAGTTTAAACCCCAGGCAAATGTTTCTTGGAAGCAAAGTCTTCAAAGAACAGAAAAGTCCCACTGCATTTCCTCATTAAATGTTCTTTCAGAAATAACCAAGAGGAGAAAATAAGCAGCATTTCCTTGAAATCCATTCTCTTCAGACAGTTTAATGTTTCTCACAGCTGATGTTGTATTTGGTTCTCTGGAACTGAACAGTTTGTGTGCTGGTTTTTCTAAATATCTCTTAAGTGAAATCAAGCATTATTAGGATTTTTTTTTTTTCATGAGAAAGCTCCATTCAAAGTTGATTTCAGATTTTAGTATATTTATTGACATACTTCCATATGTAATACCTTTAGGGCTTTTTTTTGGCGGGGGAGTGGGTAGGGAATCCAGTACAATGTTTTATTCTGGGAAATATACATACTTGTGAACTGCATTTCTTGTGTGAACATAGTGCTTAAAAATTCACATTTATCCATTCTTAAACATTCATATTCATTCTTTAAGCATTTATCAGATGTCTGTCACATAAAAAACCCTTGCTTGAAATAACCAGTCAGGAAATATCTGCAGGTTCACATAAATTGCTGAGCACATCTTATATACTTCTGGGCTCTAGAACTTGGGCACAGTAATGGGTAGGCTCCAGACACATAGTTGACCATATGGTCAAATTAAGAAAAACTGGTGCAAGGAACCAGAAATAATCAATTTTTATTTTAAAGTCTACTGTATGTTGTGGTGTTAAAGATACATAGCGATGTAAGAGTGTACCGAGAAAGGCATAGAAGCAGCTCTTGAAAATGTAGACCCTGAAGAAAATGTCCCACATTTTAATACGTATGGTGCTGGATTCTCACTTTGTAGAGGAACAAACAGTCCCCAGGTGATCTGGCTTTGTGAAGCAATGGACAAATAAAGATAGTGCTATCAGTATTTGTAGACATGTGTTTATACTTAGCTGCCTGAAGTACACTGCTCAGTACACACAACTTTTTCACAGACTGAAAAACAATAGCCCAAGAATGAGGTTTACACATGGCACCCACTGGACAGGGTTTTCACTTCCCACCACTCATCGTCAGCTTGCTGTAACCCTGAACATGTGCCCCCCAGGGCCTCATGACCACAGGCAGTCTCACTGATGGGCCAGGGAAGGCAAACTGTGGAGTGGCATCAGGTCAGTGGCTTGTTACCAGTGGCCAAGGGTACCTCAGGATGACGATCATTTTCATGATGGGAAGTGAGATGAGATTTTGGTTTCTGGGTTGGTGAATGCAGTGCTACAGATAGTGTTTCCTGTCTTCCTAGGGTGGAATCGGGAATGGGGGGAGAGGAAAGTGAGGGCGTGCAACAAAAGATACAGCTGCAGGGAACTCTTCTCCAGAGTTTCAAAGCAGACCAAATTCACCATCAACAGAAAGGCTCTCTCAAAAGCTGGGCTGCGCCGTTAAGTTTACAGTTACTGCATGTCTTTTCCAAATTCAGAAATTACTTGTAAGCTTACATATAACTAACTTTTTGTGTTTTGCTAAGGCTTACAAAAACTGACAGATTACCTACAGCACAAGTAGTGCTTGTGACCAACTTCAACAAGAATCAGTATTGAGCTACTTAAAATGTATGACTGTACTTATCTGTGTATCTCATCTTTAACATATATATATGGAATCTAGAAAAATGGTACACATGAACCTATCTCCAGGGCAGGAATAGAGACAGAGACATAGAACGGACATGTGGACACAGGGTGGGAAAGGGGACCGTGGGATGAATTGGGAAAATAGGAGTGACATATATGCACTACCATGTGTATAACAGATAGGTAGTGGGAACCTGCTATAAAGCAGACGAAGCTCAGCTCAGTACTCTGTGATAACCTGGAAGGGTGGGGAAGGAGGGAGGTCCAACAAAGAGGGAATATATGTATACATATAGCTGATTCACTTCATTGTACAGCAGAAACTAATATAGCATTGTAAAGCAATTATACTCCAATAAAAAAATAAAAAAGAAAAGCTATTTGAGTTTTATAACAACCTCTTAAGGTTGGCAAGGAAATATACATACACACACAGTATCTATATTTTTTCTTGTCAACAAAGTTAATCTATACAGTAAACTGAACAAGTATGGAGCTCAATATTTTTCATATATTCTGTATAACAATATAACCACCACTCATATAGAGATATAGAACAATTCCAGCACCCTAGGAGTTTCTTTTATGTCCCTTTACAGTTAATCCTCACCCTCGAAGACAGGCAATCATTATTCTGAGTTCAATTACCATGTATTATTTTTGCCAGTTCTTTAATCTTATGTAAATAGAATCATACTTCTTAATGCGTATCAATTATGTCAGGAATAGTCATCCACATTGGTGCAGATAGCAATGGTTTATTCTTTTCAGTTGTTGTGTAGTGTTCCATTGTATGAATATACCTCAATTAATTTATTCACTTTAATACTGATGGATATTGGATTGTTTCCAGTTCGGGATTGATAATAACCTGCTCTGAGTATTCTTATTCATGCCTGTTGGGCAATATAAGTGAGTATATGCCTGAGAGAGGAATTGCTGGATCATTGGGGGCAGGTATTTCGTAAATATTGTCAAAGAGTTTTCCAAAGTGGTAGTCTGTATCTGACGGGTTGGTTAAAGGGTGAACCAGAAGACCCTCCAAACTGGGTAATCACTGCAGTCACTGGGAGCTTAAAAATATGCAGATTCTTAGTTCCCATCATAAATCTCCTGACTCAGCATGGATGCTTATCAGCCCACTTTGGGTTGACCAGATATGCAAGTACTCATCCCAGCCTCCCTTCTTCAGCTTTCCCTCCCCAAGTGAATTTGTCTTTCTTTATATGAAAAGCAAAGCATTTTTTCTGGAAACGTTTATAGTGGGGCATGAAAGGGAGACTTCAAGGCAGTCCCAGGATTCTGCGTTTCACACCACTGACCAACTGCAGATTTACATTCAAGCCCCTTCCCTATTGGTCCTGCTCCCCCACCATGCTGTCTTCCCCTCCTCACATACATTGACATGCTCATACATGGTTGTTACACTGACAGGTTCCTGGCTCTGCTTCCTTGCTCATGCTGTATCACTCCCATTCTCCAGAATGCTTTCTCCTTTCCTAATTAGAAGACCCTTCTCCCCATCTCATGTGATGCATGAAAGTGGAATAGGCATCAAGAGCCCTACATTTTCGTTTCCTACCATTACTACACATATAAAGGAATTGGACCAAGTCCCTTAACTCTCTGACCTTAGTTGGATCATCTCTAGTATAATAGGCTTGAGCTAGATTATTTCTAAGGTCCTTCCAAATTTTAATCATGATTTTTATCTGTCATCTTGCCCATCACTTGGATTCTGGCTCAAGCCTGCATCTTAAAGCCCTAAGTTGGACTGTTCTAGCCCAGATTTTTGACCCTCTTCTAAACATGAGGCTTATTATCTGAGACATGAATTATCTCGTGATGCCTTTCATCTTACTGTTTTGTTTTTTTTTTCATCTTACTGTTTTGAAGCATTAGTCATTTGTCATTTTTTAGTCTCTCATCTATTCGTTACTTTGACTTTGTAAACAACATACTATTAAGAGTGTTAAGTATGATTAATCATCTGAAAGCATACTCTTAAAAACATGTCACTCCATCACCTATTTCTTCTCTATTCCTCTCTATTAAGCTCTCGTTATTTGGGCAAATGAGAGAAAATCTACTCTTTGTGAATCGGGAAATCACAAAGGGATACAGTGGGTAGTTGGGTAGATGGATGGATGAATGGAAAGACAGATGGATGGACAGATGAGTGGATAGGCAGATGGATAGACAGATGATTGGAGAGATAGGTGAATGGTTGGGATGGATGGATATATTTTTTACATACTGATCTTTCCTACAAGATGTCCATCTCTGTACTAGGTGCCTCAGTATTATATAAATGAATTTTTAAACCTAACAGGAAAAGGGTAAGGAGAGTTTGTGTTTTCTTTTCTAGCATAAGTGCAAAGAATAAAGCTGAATTTAAGGTTAATAGCATTTATATTATATGCCCAAGTTATATTGTTTCTGCTTCAGTATTGTTACTCAGTTTTATTTCCACTAGAATGGGGCTGACAGAATAAATCCCAAGGACTGATGTGCCCCACCGTAATGTGATCCTTCTTTGATTCCATGGAAAAGACCTTTTCTAAGTTTTTCCCACCCTTGTGATTTGGAATGTGTAAGTGCAAGCTTTTTGAAGTGCAGATTCTTTTAAATCATTGCAAGGAATTTATGAGCTAATGTAGATAATGTAGTTTTCAGCCTTTCTTGCCATCTAGAGCTGCAAAGCCAACATGGGAGCCACTAACCACATGTGGTTATTTAGATTTAATTTTTTATTATTGTTTTTTTAGCTGTGCCACATGGCTTGTGGGATCTCAGTTCCCCAACCAGGGATTGAACCTGGGCCACAGCAGTGAAAGCCTGGAATCCTAACCACTAGGCCATCAGGGAACTCTCAAGATTTGATTTAAATAAAACTAAAAATTCAATCCCTAGTCAAACCAGCCACTGTCAAGTGCTCAGTGCCACATGTGATTCTACTGGACAACACAGATACAAAACATTTTGATCATTGGAGAAAGTTCTGTTGGACAAAAACACAGAGGAGCATTCGCTGTGTGCCTTGGGGTCCAGATCTCTTTCCCAGGATTCATGTTAGCTGCTCTCGTTCATTGAGGGTATCAGGAATTCCTCAGGCATATATCAAATGCCTCCAAGCTGCATGGGCTCTTCCTGTCTATAAAATATCTTCTATTGGAAGATACTCAAAGATGAAGAGGAAAGAATACAGGCAACCCAATACAATCACCAGTCACAGGCTTGGGGAATTCAGGCATCCCACTGATGAGGTTTTGAGACTTTCTGAAGAATACCTATGGGATTCACTTCCCTGGTATGTGCTGTGAACTTCTGTCTGATCCTTCCATTCTCTTTTGCCAGGTCCTCTTCCATCTACCAGCCTATCTTTTTACCTTATCTCAAAACTCACCAAAGCAAACACTGCTCTAGCTACACTCTTATCACCTCCTACACCTGCCACCTGACCTCTCTGCTCTTTAACTTCACTTCCCCTTCCCTGATGACTAGGCTCTTCCCTCCGTCTAGCCAAATGCTACCAGTCTTTCAAGGCACAATTCAAGCCCTTCTCTTTTATGAAGCATTCCCCTTTTGCTTTCATTGATTTTGTTTTTCCCCCTTCCTCAGAGGCTTTTGCCTGTACTGCTCATTAAATATTGAATTTATCCTACCTTGTATTACTGGGTCCTTATTTTTATTATTATTAATTTATTTTTTTATTGAAGGATAATTGCTTTACAGAAATTTGCTGTTTTCTGCCAAACCTCAACATGAATCAGCCATAGGCATACATATATCCCCTCCCTTTTGAACCTCCCTCCCATCTCCCTCCCCATCCCACCCCTCTAGGTGGATACAGAGCCCCTGTTTGAGTTTCTTGAGCCAGACAGCAAATTCCTGTGGTCCATCTGTTTTACATATGGTAATGTAAGTTTCCATGTTACTCATGATGTGTTTTTTACTTCCTTCGTCCTATGGGAAGTTCCATGGGATCTATACCTGCTATAACACCAAGGCCCACCTTCCATCTAATAAGAGGATAGTACCTACAGCTTGGTTGATGTTTGAGCAGTGACACGACAATAAAGTGCAGCAGCTACAAGTTCATACCCTTATAAATGGTGTTCTGAGGCTCAGTTTCCAACACTGGGGGAATTTCCACACATCCAAAAAGCAATTCTCAGAACACCACCAGAATTCAACTCAATTCTGACACGAACAAACCAGAGACAGTGTTGGATTCCACACATTGACGGTTCAGTCCTATAAGACTGTACCACCCGCCACTCCCATTTTGGATGCCAGTCACAAACCTGTACTTCTGACCAACTGCCTAAAAATCAGAGGTCCCCATGACACCCTGTCCTCAGGTCCCATTAATTGGCTAGAATGACTCACAGAACTTGGAAAGACATGTTATTTACTAAATCACCAGTTTATTGTAAAAGGATGTCATACTTTTATCCTCAGGAACAGCCAGGTGGAAGAGATACAGAGAGCAAGGTATGAAGAAAGGGATCTTCCATGCCCTCTCCAGGCACCACAAACCCTGCATCTCCGCGTGTTCTCTAACCCAAGAACTCTCTGACTCAGAGAGTTCCTGTCCTTTTTTAAAAAGGTATTTATTTTTAATTGGAGGATAATTGCTTTACAACACTGTGTTGGTTTCTGCCATACAACACAGTGAATCAGCCGTGAGTATACATATGTCCTCGCCCCCTTGAACCCCCCCACCCCCCACCCCATCCCATACCTCCAGGTTGTCAGAATATCAGATTGAGCTCCCTGCATCACACAGCAAATTCCCATTAGCTGTCTATTTTACATATGGTAATGTACATGTTTCAGGGCTACCCTCTCAATTTGTCCCACCCTCTCCTTCTCTCGTTGTGTCCACAAGTGTGTTCTCTATGTTTGCATCTCTATTCCTGCCCTGCAAATAGGTTCATCATTACCATCTTTCTAGGTTTCATATATATGCGTTAATATACAATATTTGTTTTTCTCTTTCTGACTTACTTCACTCTATATATCAGGCTTTTTAAGTTCATCCACCTCACTAGAACTGGCTCAAATTCGTTCCTTTTTATGACTGAGTAATATTCTATTGTACCAAATTTATGTATCCATTCATCTGTCGACAGACATCTAGGTTGCTTCCATGTCCTAGCTATTGTAAATAGTGCTGCAATAAACATGGGGATACATGTATCATTTTGAATTCTGGTTTTCTTAGGCTATATGCCCAGTAGAGGGATTGTTAGGTCATATGGTATTTTTATTTCTAGTTTTTTAAGGAATCTCCATACTGTTCTCCATAGTGGTTTCATCAAAAAATATGGAACACTTCATGAATTCACATATCATCCTTGGGCAGGAGCCATGCTAATCTCTGTATTGTTCTAATTTTAGTATATATGCTGCTTAAGTGAGCACTGTCCTTTTGGATTTTTATGCAGGCTTCATTACACAGGCATGATTGATTAAACCATTGACCACTGACAGCTGATTCAACATACAGCTTCTCTCCAGAGGTGTAGAGCTGGGACTGAAAGTTCCAGCCTTCTAATCAAGCCTAGAATCACTTGGAAACCAGCCCGCATCCTTAGCTGCTTTCCAAAAGTCATCTTATTAACATAACAAAAGACGCCTTTATCACTCTCAACACACTTAGGAAATTCCAAGGGTTTTAGGAGTGTTAGCCAGGGACTAGAGGAAAACCAAATGCATATGAGAAATATATTTTGGTTGTCTGAATGACCAAATATGTATTTCTTATAAATCACAATATCTTACCTTGTTTGACACAGAGACCAAAAGAGGTGCTGGAATTTGGCCTTGTCACAACAAATTCAAAGTAGAAGCACACTAGAACCCTGCTTTCCACATTCCAGGTCCCAGTGCCTTCAGGGAAACTGAAAAAACTATCAAGACAAAGTCTGACTCCATTTCCCTTCTCTGGACAGTGGGAGTTACTGATCTCAAACCCTGCTATTCTGAGGGAAGATGTCCTGAGTGATTCCAAGTTGGTCCCCTTCTGAGGGGATCACCCCAGTGATTACAGAACTCCTCTACTGTTCTAGAGGCCCAGCGTCACTGGTTCCCAGGGGATTGGCCGTTTCTCAAAAGGGAGGACAATTTAATCTCTTGTAAGCATCTTTCCTAGAAAGTCTCTCTTGGAGGAGTTTACATGAGTCACCAGTCCAAAACTTCTATAGAGTATGATTTTTCTGAAGCATATGCTGCCTCTCCTGAAGGAAACTCGGTTCGTGTCTCCCCACAGTGAGGGATCTGTCACAGCTGCTGGCTGTGGGAGTGCTCAGAGGGCAGCTGCAAGGGAAGAGTGTGTGTGTGTTGAGGGGGGTGGTTCCCAGCAAGACTCTTTGAGTTGGAGTGCTGTGGAGATAAGGGCAGCGAAGAACTCTGACCTTGTCTCTCACACATTATCTTTTAAAGTCGTAGACCTTTATATGATTAATTATCATTTCTGGCAACTTAAAATGCATGGAGGCAAAAAAAAAAAAAGGCGCATACTTAATCATGAAACGTAGAGTATAGACTGAAAGGGCTCCCTGGTGAGGTTTTTTGAACTGTGCTTGTCAATACCGCCCTTTGAAAATAGACTAAATTTGCATTTTTGCACTTGTAAATCCTCCTGGTGTGTGGGGTTTGCATAAATTCTCTCTTAATTAAACACATGGTTTGCAGAATAAAAGAAAAATTTTTTCTCCATTCCTTTTTCTACTTCCCTGTAGTAGATCAAGGGATCTTGTTTATTACAATCATCTTTGAAATTCTGATTATTAAGTATTATATTAATATCTGGTATTTGCTGCGACATGAAGTGATTTGCCTAGGAACCAGTAAGAGATTGCAGATTCATTTTACATATTAAATGTCACCTTCTGTAGGAGGTCTTCATCGATCACTCAGTCTAAAGGAATGACTAACACTTTATTCCATCGTCCAGTTTCTTCTTTCAGGTTGATTGAGGTGTAGCTTATATACAGTAAAATTTTAAGTGTGCATTCTATGAATTTTGACAAACTTACACAGTCATATAACCACCACCAGCACAATCACCTGCTTCCCAGGTGGTGCTAGTGGTAAAGAACCTGCCTGCCAATGCAGAAGATATAAGAAATGCAAGTTTGATCCCTGGATCAGGAAGATCCCCTGGAGGAGGGCATGGCAACCCACTCCAGTATTCTTGCCTGGAGAATCCCATGGACAGAGGAGCCTGGCGGGCTACAGTCCATAGGGTCGCAGAGTCGAACATGACTGAAGTGACTTAGCACGCATGCACAGCACAATCAAGATATAGAACATTTCCATCAGCCCCCAATTCTTTTATGTCCCTTTGTAGTCTATACTCTTCCTCCACCCAGGAGGGGATTTTTTTCCCCAGATCCAACCTTTGTTTAGTTTATAACCTCCCTTACACACTAAGTTGTTCTTACAGAAAATAAAGCTCCTAGAAAAAGGAAAGAAAGAAAACAAAGCTCCTGGCAGCCACTGATCTTTTCCAAAATATCATATGAAAGACATCATACAGTGTGTAAGCTGTTTGAGTCTGGCTTCTTTCAATTCATGTTGTTGCATGTATCAGTAATCTCTTCCTTTCTATTGCTGAGTAGTAGTCCATTGTGTGACTAGACTGCAGTTTGTTTATTCATTCTTCAGTTAATGGGTATTAGATTTGTTTTCAGTTTGGGGTGATTATAAATCAAGCTGTCACAAACATTCACATACAGTTTTTGTATGGATGTATATCTTCATTTTTCTTGGGTAAATATCATCCACTATTTTTTTTTTCGAGAATTATTTTGTTCATTTATTGGTTTACTTGCTTACTCTCTGTCTCCTATCACTAGAATATAAGCTCAAAAAAAGGGGGGGTCGTGGAGACTGTGGCATTCATTAGTATACTATCTGACACTAGGACAGTCTCTAGCCTGTAGTAGATGCTCGATAAGTGTTTGCTGACTACTTGAATAAATGGATGCATGAAGGAAGGGACAAAGGAATGAATGAATTCTGGTAGGTTCTACTGTCCATGTTCCTGCAAATGGCAAATTTTCACATTTTTATGTCTAAGTAGTATTTTATTATATATACATATACCATATCTTATTTTGAAAAAAAACTTAAGCTTTTTATTTTGTATTGGAGTATAACTGATTAACAGTGCTGTGGTAGCTTCAGGTGAAGAGCGAAGGGACTCTGCCATATGTCTACATGTATCTACTCTCCCTCAAATACTCTCCCAACCAGGCTGCCACATAACATTGAGCAGAGTTCCCTGTGCTGTACAGTAGGTCTTTGTTGGTTCTCCAGTTTAAATATAGCAGTGTGTATGTCACCTTCCCGAAGTCCCTAACTGTCCCTTCCTCCTGGCAACTGTAAGTTCATTTTCTAAGTCTGTGAGTCTTTCTGTTTTGTAAGTAACTTCATTTTTATCATTTCTTTTTAGACTCCACATATAAAGGATGTCATACGATATTTCTCCTTCTCTGTCTGACTTACTTCATTCAGTGTTACGCTCTCTAGGTCCATCCATGTTGCTGCAGATGGCATTATTTCATTCCTTTTAATGGCTGAGTAGTATTCCCTTGTATATATGTACATCTTTATCCCTTCCTCTATCAATGGACATTTAGGTTGCTTCTGTGTCTTGGCTATTGTAACCAGTGCTGCAGTGAACACTGGGGTGCATGTATCCTTTCAGATCATATTTTTCTCTGAATCATGTTTACATCATCCCTTAACTACATACACAAAAATAAGCTCAAAGTGGATTAAAGACCTAAATGTGAGATGAGACACTATAAAATTGCTAGAGGAAAACATAGGCAGAACACTCTATGACATAAATCACAGCGACATATTTTTTGATCCATCTCCCAGAATAATGGAAATAAAAACAAAAATAAACAAATAAGACCTACTTAATCTCAAAAGCTTTTGCAAAGCAAAGGAAATAATAAACAAAATGAAAAGACAACACACAGATTGGGAGAAAATATTTGCAAATGATGTGACAGATAAGGGATTATTCTCCAAAATTTCAGTTCAGTTCACTCGCTCAGTCGTGTCCGACTCTTTGTGACCCCATGAACCGCAGCACGCCAGGCCTCCCTGTCCATCACCAACTCCCAGAGTTTACTCAAACTCATGCCCATCGAGTCAGTGATGCCATCCAGCCATCTCATCCTCTGTCATCCCCTTCTCCCGCCTTCAATCTTTCCCAGCATCAGGGTCTTTTCCAATGAATCAGTCCTTCCCATTAGGTGGCCAAGTATTGGAGTTTCAGCTTCAACATCAGTCCTTCCAATGAACATCCAGGACTAATCTCCTTTAGGATGGACTGGATGGATCTCCTTGCAGTCCAAGGGACTCTCAAGAGTCTTCTCCAACACCACAGTTCAAAAGCATCAATTCTTTGGCACTCAGCTTAATTTATAGTCCAACTCTCACATCCATACATGACTACTGGAAAAACCATAGCTTTGACTAGATGGACCTTTGCTGTCAAAGTAATGTCTCTACTTTTTAATATGCTGTCTAGGTTGGTCATAACTTTTCTTACAAAGAGCAAGCATCTTTTAATTTCATAGCTGCAGTCACCATCTGCAATGATTCTGGAGCCCAAAAAAATAAAGTCTGTCACTGTTTCCACTGTTTCACCATCTATTTGCCATGAAGTGATGGGACCAGATGCCATGATCTTACTTTTCTGAATGTTGAGCTTTAAGCCAACTTTTTCACTCTCCTCTTTCACTTTCATCAAGAGGCTTTTTAGTTCTTCTTCACTTTCTGCCATAAGTGGAAAGTGAAGGGTGGTGTCATCTGCATATCTGAGGTTATTGATATTTCTCCTGGAAATCTTGATTCCAGATTGTGCTTCATCCAGCCCAGCATTTCTCATGATGTGCTCTGCATAAAAGTTAAATAAGCAGGGTGACAATATAGAGCCTTGAGGTACTCCTTTCCCAGTTTGGTACCAGTCTGTTGTTCCATGTCCAGTTCTAACTTTTGCTTCCTGACCTGTATACAGATTTCTCAAGAGGCAGGTAAGGTGGTCTGATATTCCCATCTCTTTCAGAATTTTCCACAGTTTATTGTGGTTCACACAGTCAAAGGCTTTCGCATAGTCAATAAAGCATATGTTTTTCTGGAACTCTCTTGCTTTTTCAATGATCCAGCAGATGTTGGCAATTTTGATCTCTGGTTCCTCTGCCTTTTCTCAATCCAGCTTGAACATCTGGAAGTTCACAGTTCATGTTTTGCTGAAGCCTGGCTTGGAGAATTTTGAGCATTACTTTACTAGCTTGTGAGATGAGTGCAATTGTGCAGTAGTTTGAGCATTCTTTGGGATTGGAATGAAAACTGACCTTTTCCAGTCCTGTGGCCACTGCTGAGTTTTCCAAATTTGCTGGCATATTGAGTGCAGCATTTCACAGCATCATCTTTCAGGATTTGAAATAGCTCAGCTGGAATTCCATCATCTCCACTGGCTTTGTTTGTAGTGATGCTTTCTAAGGCCCACTTGACTTCACATTCCAGGATGTCTGGCTCTAGGTGAGTGATCACAGCATTGTGATTATCTGGGTCGTGAAGATCTTTTTTGTACAGTTCTTTTGTGTATTCTTGCTACCTCTTCTTAATATCTTCTGCTTCTGTTAGGTCCATACCATTTCTGTCCTTTATTGTGCCCATCTTTGCATGAAATGTTCCCTTGGTAGCTGTAACTTTCTTGAAGAGATCTCTAGTCTTTCCCATTCTATTGTTTTCCTCGATTTCTTTGCATTGATCGCTGAGGAAGTCTTTCTTATCTCTCCTTGCGGGACTTCCCTGGCGGTCCAGTGGTTAGGAATCCTCACTTCCATTGCTGGGAGCACAGGTTCAATCCCTGGTCAGGGAACTAAGATCCCACATGCCTTGTGGTGCAGCCAAAAAATAAGTAAAAATAAAAATAAAATTATCTCTCCTTGCTATCCTTTGGAACTCTGCATTCAAATGTATATATCTTTGCTTTTCTCCTTTGCCTTTCGCTTCTCTTCTATTCACAGCTATTTGTAAGGCCTCCTCAGACAACCATTTTGCCTTTTTGCATTTCTTTTCCTTGGGGATAGTCTAGATCCCTGCCTCCTGTACAATGTGGCGAACCTGTGTCCATAGTTCATCAGGCACTCTGTCTATCAGATCTAGTCCCTTCAATCTATTTCTCACTTCCACTGTATAATCGTAAGGGATTTGATTTAGGTCATACCTGAGTGGTCTAGCAGTTTTCCCTATTTTCTTCAATTTAAGTCTGAATTTGGCAATCAGGAGTTCATGATCTATGCCACAGTCAGTTCCCGGTCTTGTTTTTGCTGACTGTATAGAGCTTCTCCATCTTTGACTGCAAAGAATATAATCAATGTGATTTCGGTGTTGGCCATCTGGTGATGTCCATGTGTAGAGTCTTCTCTTGTGTTGTTGGAAGAGGGTGTTGCTATGACCAGTGTGTTCTCTTGGCAAAACTCTATTAGTCTTTGCCCTGCTTCATTCTGTGTTCCAAGGCCAAATTTGCCTGTTACTCCAGGTGTTTCTTGACTTCCTACTTTTGCATTCCAGTCCCCTATAATGAAAAGAACATCTTTTTTGTGTGTTAGTTCTAAAAGGTCTTGTAGGTCTTCATAGAAGTGTTCAACTTCAGCTTCTTCAGCATTACTGGTTGGAGCATAAACTTGGATTACTGTGATATTGAATGGTTTGCCTTGGAAAGAAACAGCTTATTACACTTGACAAAATCAGAAAAAACAACTCACTCAAAAAATGGGCAGAAGACCTCTTCTTCAAAGAAGACTGCAGATGCCCAATAGGCACATGAAAAGTTGTTCAACATTGCTAGTTATTAGAGAAATGCAAGTCAAAACTACAGTGCAATATCACCTCTCACCAGTCAGAATGGCTGTCATCAAAAAATCCACAAACAACAATTTCTGGAGCGGTTGTGGAGAGAAGGGAACTCTCCTACACTGTTGGTGGGAATGTAAATTGATTTAGCCACTGTGGAGAACAGTATGAAGATTCTTTAAAAAACTGAAAATAGAGCCACCATATGACCCTGCAATCCCACTTCTGGGCATATATTCAGAAAAAAACATATCTTCTTTATTCATCCATCTGTTGATGGACACTTGGGATACTGCCATATCTTGGCAATTATAAATAAAACTGCTATGAACATTGGGATGTGTGTGTCCTTTAAAATTAGTTTTTTTGTTTTTTTGTTTGTTTGGATATATACCCAGGAATGGAATTGCTGGTTCCTATGATAGTTCTGTTTTTAGCTTTTCGAGAAACCTTCATACTGTTCTCACAGTGGCTGCATCAATTTACATTCCCACCAACAGTGTAGGAGGGTTCCTTTTCCTCTATATCCTCACCAAGATTTGTTATTTGTGTTCTTTTTGAGATAGTCACTCTGACAGGCATGAGGTGATATCTCATTGTGGTTTTGATTTGCATTTACCTGATGCTTAGCAATGTTGAGCATCTTTTCATGGCCTGTTGGATGATATGTTTTTCTATAGAGATATTAGAAAGATACCTCAGTCTTCTAGCATGGTTGATTCAAATTGACTTATTAATGAGAGGCTAGAAATGCTTCTTCAATAGTAGACCATTCATGTATGACCTAAATCAAATCCCTTATGACTATACAGTGGAAGTGAGAAATAGATTGAAGGGACTAGATCTGATAGACAGAGTGCCTGATGAACTATGGACGGAGATTCGTGACATTGTACAGGAGACAGGGATCAAGACCATCCCCATGGAAAAGAAATGCAAAAAGGCAAAATGATTGTCTGAGGAGGCCTTACAAATAGCTGTGAAAAGAAGAGAAGCAAAAAGCAAAGGAGAAAAGGAAAGATATACCCATTTGAATGCAGAGTTCCAAAGAATAGCCAGGAGAGATAAGAAAGCCTTCCTCAGTGATCAGTGCAACGAAATAGAGGAAAACAACAGAATGGGAAAGACTAGAGATCTCTTCAAGATAATAATTAGAGATACCAAGGGAACATTTCACGCAAACATGGGTTCGATAAAGGACAGAAATGGTATGGACCTAACAGAAGCAGAAGATATTAAGAAGAGGTAGCAAGAATACACAGAAGAACTGTACGAAAAAGATCTTCACAACCCAGCTAATCACGATGGTGTGATCACTCACCTAGAGCCAGACATCCTGGAATGTGAAGTCAAGTGGGCCTTAGAAAGCATCACTACGAACAAAGCCAGTGGAGATGATGGAATTCCAGCTGAGCTATTTCAAATCCTGAAAGATGATGCTGTGAAAGTGCTGCACTCAATATGCCAGCAAATTTGGAAAACTCAGCAGTGGCCACAGGACTGGAAAAGGTCAGTTTTCATTCCAGTCCCAAAGAATGCTCAAACTACTGCACAATTGCACTCATCTCACAAGCTAGTAAAGTAATGCTCAAAATTCTCCAAGCCAGGCTTCAGCAATACATGAACCGTGAACTTCCAGATGTTCAAGCTGGATTGAGAAAAGGCAGAGGAACCAGAGATCAAATTGCCAAAATCCGCTGGATCATCGAAAAAACAAGAGAGTTCCAGAAAAACGTCTACTTCTGCTTTATTGACTACACCAAATCCTTTGACTGTGTGGATCAGAATAAACTGTGGAAAATTCTGAAAGAGATGGGAATACCAGAACCCCTGACCTGACTCTTGAGAAACCTGTATGCAGGTCAGGAAGCAACAGTTAGAACTGGACATGGAACAACAGACTGGTACCAGATAGAAAAAGGAGTATGTCAAGGCTCTATATTGTCACCCTGCTCCTTTAACTTATATGCAGAGTACATCATGAGAAATTCTGGGCTGAATGAAGCACAATCTGGAATCAAGATTTCCAGGAGAAATATCAATAACCTCAAATATGCAGATGACACCACCCTTCACTTTCCACTTATGGCAGAAAGTGAAGAAGAACTAAAAAGCCTCTTGATGAAAGTGAAAGAGAAGAGTGAAAAAGTTGGCTTAAAGCTCAACATTCAGAAAAGTAAGATCATGGCATCTGGTCCCATCACTTCATGGCAAATAGATGGTGAAACAGTGGAAACAGTGACAGACTTTATTTTTTTGGGCTCCAAAATCACTGCAGATGGTGGCTGCAGCCATGAAATTAAAAGATGCTTACTCCTTGGAAGGAAAGTTATGACCAACCTAGACAGCATATCAAAAAGCAGAGACATTACTTTGCCAACAAAGGTCTGTCTAGTCAAGGCTATGGTTTTTCCAGTGGTCATGTATGGATGTGAGAGTTGGACTGTGAAGAAAGCTGAGCACAGAAAAATTGATGCTTTTGAACTGTGGTGTTGGAGAAGACTCTTGAGAGTCCCTTGGACTGCAAGGAGATCCATCCAGTCCATCCTAAAGGATATCAGTCCTGGGTGTTCATTGGAAGGACTGATGTTGAAGCTGAAACTCCAATACTTTGGCTACCTCATGCAAAGAGTTGACTCATTGGAAAAGACCCTGATTCTGGGAGGGCTTGGGGGCAGGAGGAGAAGGGGATAACAGAGGTTGAGATAGCTGGATGGCATTACCGACTCGATGGACATGAGTTTGGGTAAACTCTGGGAGCTGGTGATAGACAGGAAGGCCTGGCGTGCTGCGTTCATGGGGTCACAAAGAGTTGGACATGACTGAGCGACTGAATTGAACTGAGAAAAGTTTCAGCTCCATAATTCTTTACTGGTAATGTCATATAAGTGTTTAGGATCATTATCAAATGTTTAAGATTATCAGAGAAAGCCACTGTCGAGTTTCTTTCCTATAAGGGCTGTAAAATTTCACAACTTTTCAACTTTTTTTGTGCCTTGCATAATCTTAAATACTCATTTATTTGATGGTGCCATTAACCTATTTGCCATGGATGTCTTTGCATTATGGATGTTAAGTTACTTTCATCAATGTTGATTTTTGTGGGTATGCATAACTTGAGTGACTAAACAGAAATGTCTTTGCTATTTGTAACTTGGCTATAGATTTCTGCCCTATAAAGTCAGACACTCTGATAACATCGATCTGCTGATATGTTTGGGTTTAGATCTACCATTTTATTATTTGGTTTTTGTTGGTTTCACCTGTTTCATAATCCTTTTTCTCTCCCTTCTTTCCTTCTTTTAAATTAATTAAACATATAAATTATTCTATCCTTTCCCCCACCCCTGCCATGAATTTGTAAATTATACAAACTCAGTGTTCTTTTAGCGGTTACCCTTGTGTTTACAACATGTATCCTTGAATTATTTAAATTTACTATAAATTAGAACTTTCCTGCTTCACTTTAACTTCATTCTAATTCCCTCCTGTCTTTGTTTTTGTGGGGGGAGGGCAGTATTGTTATTCTATATTTAGATTCTCTCCATATTTTAAAACACACAGACATTGTGTTAATTGTTTTTATATTTGCTCACATGTTTACCTTTAAACTTATTCCTGGATTCACCATTCCTCACTGTATCTCTGTGACATCATCTTAGATTATTTCACTTCTGCCCAAAGAATATCCTTCAGTATTTCACTTAGTGTAAGTCTAATGGGGATACATTTTATGGTTTCATTTGTCCAAAAATGTCTTTATTTAATGTAATTGGAAGAGGATGTTGTCACTGGGCATAAAATTCTAGGCTGGCCATTCTTATCTTTCTCACTTAGAAATTGCCATTCATTGTCCTGACTTCCACTGTGAATTCAGATGTCAGTTTCATTCATTTTAAAAATAACTTAAAATGATTGATTTTTTTCTCTCTGACTCATTTTAAGATGTTTCTCTTTATCTCTGGTTTTCAACAGCATTACTATGGTGCACTTAGGTATGGTTTTCTTTGTATTCTTCCTTCTTGAGATTCATAGCTTTTTTTCTTAAATCTGTGACTTAATGATTTCAGTCACATTTGGAAAGTCCTCAGCTATGACAACTTCAAAGATTGTTTCTGCCACGTTCTGTCTTTTCTCTCCTTCTGTGTGCTATCTACATATAAATAGAATAACTGCAGGTTTACTTAAAGCTTCTTCATGATTTTTTTCTCCTTTTGGTTGTTTATGGTTTTACTGAGGCAAACAGTTTCATACTTGGCTCAGGCCTCTGTGATTGGGAACTATTTTAAACACAATTTCATTTCACCATTTCACCTATATATTTCTATTACCTTTCTGTATTTTCCATCCTTTTTTCTCACTGTACTTCAGTCTGGCCATTTTCAGCTCACAAATTCTCTCTTCAACTGTGTCTAGTGTGCTTCTGAAGCTTTCATTTAATTCTTAATTTCAGTTACTGTATTTTGCAGTTGTAGAATTTCCATTTTATTCCATCTCATCACATAATTGCTTGAATTCATCCCAATATATTGTAAGATGCCTCTTTGGTAACTCTAACTTGTGGAACCTCTATAAGTCTGTTTCTATTATATATCCTCTTGTTTTTTGACCATTTTGTTTTCTCTTCTGGTATATGAGGCAATTTTTGTTTCACTACCTGATTTTGTATATGAAGAAGTGTAGATAATTTGGGACTCTGGATGGTATTATCTTCCAGAAAGGATGAGCTTTTGCTTCTTGTGAGCAGGTAGAAGGTGGCGGTGTGTCTGACCCAATCAGGGATTGAACAGATTGGAGGCTAGGTTTCGATCTTTGTGAGAACTGGTCCATTTCTGATTCACCCATACTACTAGGATGTACCTCTTTGAATATCTCAACTGTAAACCTGGGATATTTACCTCAACTTCTCTTCCTTGGTGGGCCCCTGAACTCCATTTATTATTCCCCTTCATCCTGAAACAGCTACAAGCTCTTCTTAGCTTTCAGTTTCTCTGCTGCTGTTTGAAATTTGGTCAATTGAAAAATGATGCTGAATAACAACTTCATCTCTTTGTACTTCCCTTCTCTCCAGGACTCTGGTCCCTCAAATCCTTACTGTCTTGGTATTTCTCAGGTGTTTTCAAAGGGATTTTCTAGTTTTTCATTTCTGGAGAGTTGGTCAGCAACAAGCTAGGTTGCCATTATCAGAAATGGAAAATCCTATACTCTCTCTCTTAAAGACCTGATGTGCTCCCCACCAAGCTGTCCACATTCCAGCTCCTCTAAAGAGGAGTCCAGAACTACCAAGTCAGACCTATGGGATCAGCATTCAGAGCCTCATATTATATCAGCAACTTAGATTCAGAGAAATGAGCTCTGGCTAACCTCAAAGCGAATAAGTCGGGAATCTCAACTGAGGCCCTCAGCAGGGGACACTGCCAAGTATTATAGGAACATCAAAGCCTCTGGGATCTTTCAACTAGGCCAGTTCTCTTAGCGCCAATAGCAGAAGCTAGAGCCGACGTGTATATATGCAGTGATTAATAACAGCTGAAATTTCATGGGAAGGACAGCACCAAAGTGTTGCTAAGATACACTTCTTTAAAGTTTATTACTTTTTTTTGTATTGTACTCAGACCGATTGGCCAGTGGTGAAAGCTAAAGGTTACATAGTAAAGAAATAGGGGCGAAATGTAAAATGCAGCACATAAAGAAATTTATTTCCATTGTGAGAAGAATTTACTGTGGCAATAGATAATACATTCATGTGACTCACTTATTTCTATACTGTCTACATATAAATAGAATAACTACAGGTCAACTTTAAGTTTTTTGAAGTTTTTTTTTTCTCTTTAGTGGTGTTTGTTTTTATTGTCAGGCTGTTTCATACCAGGGTCAGGCCTCTGTTATGAGAAATACTTTATAAACATAATTTTAGAAGAATATGACATTATTTAAAAACAAAATTGTGAGAGTTGGACTGTGAAGAAAGCTGAGTGCCAAAAAAATGATGCTTTTGAACTATGAAGTTGGAGAAGACTCTTGACAGTCCCTTGGACTGCAAGGAGTTCCAACCAGTCCATCCTAAAGGAGATCAGTCCTGGGTGTTCATTGGAAGGACTGATGCTGAAGCTGAAACTCCAATACTTTGGCCACCTCATGTGAAGAGTTGACTCGTTGGAAAAGACTGTGATGCTGGGAGGGATTGGGGGCAGGAGGAGAAGGGGACGACAGAGGATGAGATGGCTGGGTGGCATCACCGACTTGCTGGGCATGAGTTTGAGTAAACTCCGGGAGTTTGTGATGGACAGGGAGGCCTGGCGTGCTGAGATTCATGGGGTCACAAAGAGTCGGACATGACTGAGCGACTGAACTGAACTGAACTGAAAAACAAAATTACAGTAGTTTCTCTGTGAGAATATATGGGAAATGCTTATTTATCTTAAAATAAATGGTGATCAAAACAGATTTGTAAGGATTTCATTTTTATCTTTTCCATTTTCACTTTAAATGATTGGAAACATCATGCTGCTGCTGCTAAGTCGCTTCAGTCGTGTCCGACTCTGTGCGACCCCATAGATGGCAGCCCACCAGGCTCCGCCATCCCTGGGATTCTCCAGGCAGGAACACTGGAGCGGGTTGCCATTTCCTTCTCCAGTGCATGAAAGTGAAAAGTAAAAGTGAAGTCACTCAGTTGTGTCTGACTCTTAGCGACCCCATGGACTGCAGCCTACCAGGCTCCGCCGTCCATGGGATTTTCCAGGCAAGAGTACTGGAGTGGGGTGCCATTGCGTTCTCTGGGAAACATCATAGAAGAGCAGAAAAATCAGAATTTGGCATCTTTTCTTTCCTAGATTGTCAACAGAGGTGAAACTGAAGGTTAAAATGATGGCTTCAGGAATACATACATATACTACAGGATGAAGATAAATGTAGTCGATATTTAGTTTTAAGCATTCTTCACTTATGCTTTAAAAAGTCTGTAAATCCAAAGTGCTGTAGACAAATACAAGTGACTTGGGGATCCAGAGACGGATGTTCTAGTCTTGGTTCCCAGCTAACCAGCTGTGGAAACTAGTGGGCACCAGTTTCCTCTTCTTTAAGTTCAGGAAATGCAACTTTAGGACACCTAAGTTTGATATTCCATGTGTGTGTGTGTGCTTAGCCACTCGGTCATGTCCGACTCTTGCGACCCCATAGACTATAGCCTGCTAGGCTCCTCTGTCCATGAGATTCTCCAGGCAAGAATACTGGAGTGGGTTGCCATTTCCTTCTCCAGGGGATCTTCCCGACCCAGGAATCGAACCCAGGTCTCCTGCATTGCAGGCAGATGCTTTCTATTCCATAGTTATATTTAAAGCAGGTTTGGTGACTCAGATGGTAAAGAATCTACCTGCAATGCGGGAGACCTGGGTTTGATCCCCGTGTTGGGAAGATCCCCTGGAGAAGGGAATGGCTACCCACTCCAGTATTCTTGCCTGGAGAAATCCATGGACAGAAGAGCCTGCAGGATATAGTCCATGGGGTCGCAAAGAGTCAGACATGACTGAGCAACTTTCACTATAATCAAACATGTTCTCTTATGTCTGTACCATGGTGACAACACTTTGTATACTGACCTAGCATCATCTGTTCTGAGTGTTCCATGAAGGGGAGTATACATGTGAGTACCATTCTCTTGTTCTACAAGGGCCTCCCCTGGATATATCTCACTCCCTCAAGCAAATTTTAAATCCTTAGTGGCCAGGGACGTTTATATCCATAGTGCCAAGGAGAGCCTGAGATACTAAATTAGTATTTAAATGTGCTGATAAATTGACTAAGCATCTTGAGCCGTGAGTGTTTGACACTGGAAGACCAGTGGCAGAGGTTAGTGGCCTGTCATCTTCATTATCACAAATTAATAAAGCTTAGCATGCAGTGCTGTGTGTAATGGAAGATGGGCTTTCCTCCGTCTAAAGAAGGAACCAACAGCTCTGATGTGGACAGGCAGAGAGCAACAGAAACGTGAGCCCTGGTCACACGTGCAATGCACACAGGCCAGGGGCCAGGAAGCTTTCTGTAAAGGGCTGTGTAGTGGATATTTTCGGCTTTGTGGACCATGAGGGCCCTGTTGCAACCACTCACCTCTGCTTTTATGATGCAAAAGCAGCCGTAGACATGATGTCAGCAAATGGTCATGGTTGAATTTCAGTACAACCTTATTTATGGACACTGAAATGGGAATTTCATGTATTTTTCACATGTCATGAAGTACTCTTTTTCTTTAGATTTTTTTTCTCTAACCACTTAAAATGTCAAAACCATTCTTAGCTTGTTGGCCATATGAAATAGGCAGAAAGCCAGGTTTGGCCAGCCGACCTTAGTTTTCTGTTCCTGATACAGAGACATATACATGCTTGCTGAAGCAGTCATTTAGCAGAGAGTTTTCAATTTAAATGGAGTAGGACCTTGGGGAATCCATGACCCTTGTCCAGTTAGCCAGGATAGATTTCCTAGGGGATAGCATACAGACAGATCATACAGCTGTGTGATGTTTTACTTTATGAGGCACTGTCATGTCAGACACAGTAGCTTTTGGATCATC
Source organism: Cervus canadensis (assembly GCF_019320065.1). Classification (NCBI taxonomy): domain Eukaryota; kingdom Metazoa; phylum Chordata; class Mammalia; order Artiodactyla; family Cervidae; genus Cervus; species Cervus canadensis. Next base: position 19,376,360 of record NC_057419.1, read on the forward strand.
AAAAAATTGAGCATCAAGCCAACATCTTTAAGCCATGTGTCTTTTCCAGCAAGTCCTGAGTCCTCTGTGATGCTAAAAGTTATTTAAAGGAAGAAAATGAGAGTTTTAAATCCAGGCTTAGCCAGTTCCAGCTCCCATGGGAGGTGGGCATGGGGGCAGAGCCTTCCTTTGGGGAAAGTAAAGATAGAAACATACACTGTGCTTCTCACCACTTCCTCCTAATACTCCACCATCATGCTCGGCACTGCTTCTTCTAAGGTCTTCTCATGATTGCCTCATGTAAGCAAGTCACCTTAAAATTGTTACAAAGGGAAATTGTGTTCAGTACCCCCAGGGATTCTTCTGGGCTTGAAATGGTTAGAAAAATAGGAAGTGTTTGGGTCATAATGGATATCTTGGCAAAAGCCTAATAAGATGGTTTCCAGAGTGGTTTGGGGATAAGTGAGCTTTAGAGGAGGATTTGGCTGGGAGCATGGCAGCGGAGGAGGGGGTTATTTTGAGCATCGTGAACCCATTTCCTTATCTGAAAGTAAGACAGTACAGGCCAGACAAATTGGGTGCACAGTTCAAGATTTTAAGTTTTAATTATATATTTGTTCAATAAATAAAATAGGCATAAAATGAACAAGACATAAACCCAACCCTTAGAAAGCTGTGATCCAGGGTGTATGAGCCTTTTTAATTTCCAGGAGTGAGAGAAAATGTCACTGAGTGTCCAGGGCTTGTGCTTCTCTTCACCTCATCTGTATCTAGTACAGGACTGTGCAAAAGTAGATGCTTAAGATACGCTTTTGACTTAAAAGTGCTAGTGCTTGAGGAGTCAGGATGCTTTGCTTCATTTAGATGGGATGTGTTCCACTGGAGCTAGCTCTAGGAGGGATCTGTGAAAGCTGGAGCACTGTCCTCTAGTGACGCCCAGGGCTCCTCAAAGCTAAACAGACATGGTGCCCAAAGAGGCCAGCTGGCATCTGCAAAGTGCCACTTGCTGGCTAGAGGGATCCTGGGCATCTCAAGGCTATTAGACCCTAATGAAAGATGCAAAATTGTATGCTCTGTACAAAAGACAAAGGAAAATTGGAAAGAAATGTATCAAAACATCACCTGTAAGACTTATGGATGATTTTCTTCCCCTTTTTAAAGAATTCTCTGACTAAATGTCTACAATGAACTGTTAATGCTTTTATATTAAATTTTTAAATGAAAAATGTTGTTCAAATGAGCTAACTGCCTCTAGACCACCTTCCTTGACATTATCTTTATCGAGTCAAAGCAAATTTCCAGTTGATTTTTATGATACCCCCCAAATTTCACGGTGACAAACTTGCAAACTCTTTTGCCCTCCCTCCCTCTTCCTTCATTCCTTTCATTTATTATGTTTTGGAGATTCACATTTAATAGAGCACTATTTACAGTAAAGTGAAAGTCATTCAGTCGTGTCCAATTCTTTGTGACCCCATGACTATATAGTCCATGGAATTCTCTAGGCCAGAATACTGGAGTGGGTAGCCTTTCCCTTCTCCAGGGGATCATCCCAACCCAGGGATCAAACCCAGGTCTTTCACATTGCAGGCAGATTCTTTACCAGCTGAGCCACAAGGGAAGCCCAAGAATACTGGAGTGGGTAACCTATCCCTTCTCCAGTGGATTTTCCCAACCCAGGAATCGAACCAGGGTCTCCTGCATTGCAGGCGGATTCTTTACCAACTGAGATATCAGGGAAGCCCAATGTATAGTAAGGATAAATTCAAAAGCACTGAATTTGGTTGAAGAGATGTCTGAATTTGAGCCCTGATTTTCCTAATGGTCAACTGTGTGACTTTGGACAAATTACAGGCCTCAGTTTTCTGATCTGTTAAAAGGGGATAGGGTATTTACTTTTCATATTTCATAAGGCTTGTAATTTTTATAAGAGTGAAATGAAATAACGTGTTGACTTCTTTATGAAATGTTAGAATTCCCAGTCAAAAAAAGTGAGTGTACCATTAGCATGATTGTTGTTCATGTTCATAAGGGAGCTGAGAGGATGTGGTTGAAATTGCAACTGATTGATGTTCTAGTGGATAGTCACTTGAAAAGTGTTGGGAGTGTACCATGCACACAGGGCTAATAAGTTTGGGTTGAATAAAAATTAAAAGATTAATCTACAAAGTTGGCCACCATTTCCCCCTGTATAAAACCTTTCACAAAAGGTTATTTAAATATAGTACTCATATTTTTATAATTATACACAATGACTCATATGCCATGATGGTATTTTTGAGCTTTAATGTTTCTTATTTGAAGAAGAAATAAAATGATAATGTATTTTATTGAGATAATTTAGAAACTTAGAAATTATATTTTTCTTCTCAATAATTTGAAATATACTTAAAAACTGAAATTGTTTCATTTTTTGTATATATATTTGATTTGACTGGATCAGGGAAAAAATTAACATAGTGAATGCTGTTAGTGGTCCCTAGAGGTCACTTACAGATCTGGGCTTCCTGTGTTTCTCTGACGGAGGGTGATCCTGTCCAAGGTAAAATTTGGGGCAGGCCAGAGTGTCCCCAAATTAATACTGCAGGACAGTTCTCTACCAAAGATGGACAGGAGTCGAGGGGTGAACACCCCAACCTCCTCACACCTTAGTGGCAAGTTCTGGAATGTGCTCACCATAGTCTCTCAGGGGTCCCCAGCCGGCCTGTGCTTCAGTTGCCTTGAGCGGTACCCTTCATTGCCTTTCATCCCCTCCTTGTGCCACTTCCCCACCCCATCCCCATGCTACCAGGGAGCCCCTCCCAAGTAAACTACATGAACCAAATCCTTGTCTCAGGGTCTGTTTGGGGATCAATGACAATTTATACAGACAATTTATGACCCAGAGCCTATTATAACCTCCACCATAGAGCATGGGTGATTTTTTTTCTGTCTTTGTGATTTTTTTTCTGAATTCTCTGTGTATCTTCTATGCCACACAGTAGAGTAAATGCAGGCCATGTCTAAGAATAATTTACAGATGGGACTTATAAACGTTCTTCAAACTTTTTGGCTCATAAATTGCTGAAAAAAGTCTTACAAGTTATAAATATATGTTCCTCTCTCCATAACATTTTTGAGGAATGGCCTTCGAACAACTTGTGCCAGGATGTTTGCAAACCTACTGAAACTTAACTGGGTTACTGCTTTCCTTTGTCATTTTAAACATACCCACTGGCAACTGTAATGTTTCATCCTGTTTATACCCCTTCCAGTGGGCTCCCTTACAGGATTAGCACCTAGCTTTGGAATTAGATCATCCCGCTGAAACTCGTTTTGGGGCCCAGAGGTCTATAGTTGCTCAACTCTTTCTGCCAAAACACCATCAGATGTCCAATAGTCACTTGCGTCTTTCTTCCAGTTTTATACCTCAGCTTGTACATTCCTCAGAACCCTGCACTTCTGAAACCGTCCCCATGTCCATGGCTCTTTCTGTTGCCTCCTTCCAGCCTTTGGTTCTTAGTCCTTCCCTGATGCCTTTTCACCTCTGCTCCAGTGTCTCACTAGGATGGCCTCTTTAGGCCATGAGGACTCTCAATATATGAAGAGTCCAGGCCTCACTCTGGCCTCAGGCCATGGAGAACTTCAGGGTGCACATATAAGGGTGAAAATGCAGGCAGTTAGGTATAGCAGATTTGAAGAGGAAGAATAAGAAATTTGTGTCTGTCTAGAAAGACACTATTTTCCCCATGGCTGCAGCAGGCAGGGAGGGAACAGAGACCCTGATCCTTTCTTGGGTTTCTTCCTTAGTTCCAGTACCAGTGAAGGGGAGCAAAATTTGCCCCAAAATGTGCCTCATTGGCATAAAAATAATTTTAGACTTTTTTTTTTTTAAAGAAATAGCACATATAGGAGAAGCTCTAAAAAACTGAGTAGAAGTTACCCTGTTATAGGAGATATTTACGTTTATGAGGGAAATCTCCATTCTAAAGGGATCTTTCTCTTGGTACCAGGAAAAGGATGACTCTGAATCTCTAGAAACTTATCAATGTAGAAGGTATGGATTTAAATCTGTATAATGAGCTTATTCTTATTTACGGTGCTCTGCCTGATAACCTCCTATAACTGGCTCCCCATCCACATCTTTTTGTCTTTATGTGGAGATGGTATTTAAGGTGATTGCTTGGGCCTTTTCAGGGAGTTACTCAGTTTTCTTGGGTCTCTCCCATGTTGTCAAGGAGATACGCATGCTCAGTTGCTCAGTCATGTCCGACTCTTTACGACCTCATGAACAGTAGCCCACCAGGCTCCTTTGTCCATGGGATTTCCCAGGCAAGAATACTGCAGTGGGTTGCAATTTCCTCCTCTGGGGATCTTCCCGACCCAGGGATCGAACCCACATCTCTTGCATCTGCTGCACTGGCAGGCAGATTCTTTACCACTGCAGTACCTGGGAAGCCCCCAAAGAGGTATACATGTTGTTAAACTTCTTTGTTTTTGTCTTGTTAAGCTGTCTTTTATTACGGGGGGTCTTAGTCAAGAACCTAGAAGGGTAGAGGGAAAATGATTTTTCCTTCCCCACACTTGAAAACCCACGTTGTGTGGTTAATCACAGGACCATCATTATAGGAAGCAGTAGGGCCTGGTGGTAGAGGCTTAGGGGACAGGCTGCATGGGCTCCAATCTTGTATCCAATGCTTAGCACTGATAGCCTTGGAAAACTTACTTCATGTCAGTTCTCTCATCTGTAAAAGAGCAATAATGTTAGTACCTGCCACATAGAACTGCTGTGAAGATAAAAAGCAACATTTTAAACAAAGCTCATAGCATAGTTACCTGATCCATAGGAAATCTCTAATAAATTTTAGCTATTATTATCGTTTTTAACAAAATTGATCTAACTGAAAACCAGGTACAAAATGGTCTTGTTCCTCTGCAGTCTGTTACTAAAAAGAAATCCCCACGTGGTAGTTGCCCCGAGTAAGCCTTTGAAGGAAGTGAATATGTAGAAGTCTAACTACCTGCAGCCCTTGCACCCCAGATATCTCTTCCATCTGCTGGAGGAATGAACAAAAATACCTTTATTGGGAAACAGAGCTTTCCTTCCATAATCAGAGGTAGAACTCTACATACAGGGAGGTTATCTCACTGACTTCAGCCCATACTAAAGAGCGAATGACTGATGTACACTCCCTTCCTCAAAGCAGGGCTTGATGTCAGGCAGACAGTGGCCTTCTACAGTGGGTGAACACAGTGGAGGGGAAATTTTGATTCACAGAGAAGTAACTTCAGGATTTTACTCAGAGGTGGTCCTGCGTGGATCCACGATCTGTGTCTTGATCTCTTGGAAGAAAATGAGAAAAAGAAAAATTGTGATTACACTTTGTCGCATGGATCTTGATCCTCTGTCTTGGTCTGAGTTTAAAGCTCGCTTCCTCCAGGGACAAGATAATCTTCACTGCAGGCTTAGAAAATCTTAGCTTATTAAGACCTTAGAAAATCTCCTGAAACCTTAGCTAAAGCTTCTGGAAAGTGTGTTTGGGGACATTGGACCCCACAGTGGAGCTCACTTGTACTCTTATTTGTATTTAAAAATAAGGATGAATTAAAAGTTAATAGCTCACCCTGTCACTGAATTCACATCAGAGGATCCCTTGTCACGTGCAGCTGAGGCAGCAGGAGTGGGTGCCCACTGTGTACAAGTCTCTATAGCAACTTGACTCTTCCCGGCACTTTGCAGATAATGGTGAGGAACTGCAGACTGACATCTGCTTGTGCATGACCTAGTTTTAATTAACCTCCCTAAATGAGCATGTAGCTTAAAAATAAGACTGCCAAAACAAAGCGGAGCAAAACAAAATCCAATAGATTGTAGATGATACTAAAACCGCAAGTCCAAGAGAACAATATGAACATAACAGAGAAGACACTTCCTTCATTCCTGGTGGAGACTCTAATTAGATATGCCACATTCAGTTCCATTAAAATTATAATAAAGTCTTTCTGATGACAAAGGGACTATTAATAAAATATATAACACATTATTTTAAGATTGCTACTTTACTCTCAGCTCATCTTTTAAAAACTATATTTTAGTGTAAGTTTTCTCCCCAATCTGTTTATGAACTCCTGTATAATACCCACCCACATTCCACAATGAACATTTCTTAAATTTCATTCTTGTTCTCTTTGCAGCATATATATATGTAAAGTATATAATAATAATATATATATTTAGTATATATATATATATTTGTTTGTTTTGTTTTACTTTGCTGAACTCTAGAAAGTAAGGTACAAACATTCTGACCTTTCACTCCTAAGTATGTTTGTATATTTCCTAAGAACAAGGACACTCTTCTACATAACCTCAATGCTATTATCATACCCAGTGAAATTAACAATAATTCCTTCAGTTCAGTTCAGTCGCTCAGTCGTGTCCGACTCTTTGCAACCCCATGGATGGCAGCACACTAGGCTTCCCTGTCCATCACCAACTCCTGAAGAATAATTCCTTAATTATAATAAGCATATAATATATAATAATTTCTTAATTGTAATATCCCAAAGAATAATTCCTTAATACTGACTAATATGTAATCCCTAATCAAATTTCCTCCATTGTCCCCAAAATGTCTTTTATAGCTTAAGAGCTGACTCATTGGAAAAGACCCTGATGCTGGGAAAGATTGAGGACAAGAGGAAAAGGGGGCAACAGAGGATGAGATGGTTGGATGGCATCACTGACTCAATGGGCATGAGTTTGAGCAAACTCAGGGAGACAGTGAAGGACTAGGAAGCCTGGTGTGCTGCAGTTCATGGGGTTGCAAAGAGTCAGACATGACTTAGCGACTGAACAACAACAACCCCTAAACCCAGGATCAAATCAAGGTGTATTTATTGCATTTGGTTATTATATCTCCTTTTTCCAGGTTATTTTACTGTGATATAATTGACACATAAAATTGGGTTGGGAAGATCCCCTGAAGAAGGAAATGGCAACCTGTTCCAGTATTCTTGCCTGGGAAATCCCATGGACACAGGAGCCTGGAGGGGTACAGTCCTTGGGGTCTGAAAGAGTTGAACGCAACTGAGTGCACATGCACACACACATATGTATTATATACATTGAATTGTATAAGTTTATACATATGTATTCTATATATTGTGGAAAAACATTACTTGTTATAGCTCTTTCATCTCCTTTAAGGTAGAATAGTAGCTCCCCTACAGTCTTCTAAAACAATAACGTTGACTGTTTTGGTGAATCCAAGCTAGTTATCTAGTAGAATATGCCAGAATTGGATTTGTCTGATTGTTTCTTCATGGTAGATTCAGGTTAAAAATTGGAAGCAAGAACAGTTGTAAGCAATGCCATGTCCTTCCCATTGCATTGTATCAGGAGGCACAGGATAGCAGATTGTCCCACTGTTGGTGATGGTAAGTTTGATCAGGGCCACATTATGAATTTCCTGGACCCTTTGCACGTTTACTTACCTTCATGGGATCCTTTCTCTGTAAAAAGTATAAAAAATTTTATTTTATAGTTGTATTGTCACAAAGATAACCATAATTCAAGATAGATTATATTAAATTTTTTCTTCTGATTTTAAAAGAAATAAAGATATTCTCTTGAGCCTCTAGAAATATCATGGGCCCCAGACCTATGCCTGTTCCACCTAATGGAGAAGCTCACCCTGGGTTTGACCATTTGATTAGATGAGTGACCCCCAGACCTCCCCTACATAAAGGTACATTTTCCCTTTGTAATTAAGTAGTAATATGTGGGGAGCTCTTTGAGACTATGTGAGTATCTTGTCCCTGTAAAACCTCTCCCTCAGTGGTTTTATCATTTTTGCCTGAATCAGTTATTATGTTGAAGGTTGTAGGAGTTATATCCTATTCAGGGATGAGAATAGTGAAAGTGAAAGTATAGTCGCTCAGTCATGTCTGCCTCTTTGCGACCCCATGGACCATAGACCACCAGGCTCCTCTGTCCATGGAATTGGCTAGGCAAGAATACTGGAATGGATTGCCATTTCCTTCTCCAAGGGATCTTCCCAACCCAGGGATGAGAATACTGAGGTTCCAAGAGTCTGTGATTTGTCTGAGATCATAAAACTAGTGGCTACAATCACCATCAGGAACTAGGTCTCTGCTCCCCAATTCACTGAGGAAACTGAAGTATATTAAAAACGAGTGAAAAGAAGCACTGGAGTTTTTTGGTCCAGAGAGAAGAAGAGAAAAGGATGACTGTAATCTGTTACATACTTAAGATAACAGTTGGATGGGCACCAAGGAGCAGCAAGCTCTGCATTTGCAGAGTAATAGTTCAACGGAGGTAAGACTCCGTTGCTCTGGATTATAGTCATTTTACAAACCAGCTAATAATTGCCTCACATTTCTTCAGAAAAGTTCTTGGTGTTATTCTCAGGAGAAAATAAAGCCAAAGTTTAATAGTCTTGTCAAATCTTATTAGGTATTAGGATTCTAATTTAAATGCCGACAATGTGTCAGTTACCCTAGAGACCTTTTAGTTCATTTCGTTTTCTCTTCACCTCAGCCCTCTCCAGATAGCATGCATTAGGATTGTAATGGAGGTTTTAAAATATTGTTGTTCAACAATTCCTACAGACCTCGGTAGGTAATTATGAATACATAAGGGCTGAACTGCTGGATCCTTAAACATAAATAAACTGCCCGTGTTTGAATAAAAGACATACCTTTCTGTGGGCAAAAGTTTCCAACCGTGGGTGTGGGACCCCGCTACTTCTACTTGCCAAGAACCCCTTTGACACAATAATCTGGCACAGAGGACATTTTTAACCTTTCCAGTGTTTGCATAAGAAAAATGAAGCACAGATGTTTTCAGAAGTGGGAAGCAGTTGTTTTCAGCCCCCTCTTATCAGAGGAGTGAATCGGTCAGTCTGTGGAAAAATGATTCTTACTAGGTATGTGAAAGTGAATCTGTTGTCACTTATTTATGTGAAGCTGAATATAAAAGACACATCTGCGAGTCACCTATCATTAATCTTAATTGATTAGCAAGTCTTTGCTGAGCCTCTACTTTGAAATAAGTGGTATGCAGAAGAGGGGGCCTGGGGCAATTTCAATGATACAGAAGACAAGAAGAGGAGAAGATATGAGCTTTTGACCTCAGGAACTTATGAGAAAATCATGTAGAAAAGACATGCCCATGGAAAGCTAGAAGCAATTGAAAGTAATGCAGAGGAAGCATAAAGCGAGAAGAGTAAAGTCAGACAGGTTGGGAGAAGGAAAGGGAATTATTGATGTCTCGATTGGTCAGCAAAAGCTGTAAGATGGTACTTATAAGCTGGAATTTGAAAAGATCGCCTTAAGATGAATGGAGCCTCCGGGATGGAGCATGAAGAAAGGAGGAGGCAAGAAAGTAACGGTGGATTTAGGAACTGGTCTGTGTCTTGAGAACAATCGAAAGTTGACAGCTCATTCTTTCAGAGGACAGCAAGCAGGGGATAACTTATGCAAAATGATCCTGGAAATAAAATCTGATGATAGCTTTAAATGACCAGCATGTCTAATTGTTCTAGATAAGGCTCTTTTGTTGATAGTGAATGGTGGCCACTTAAACCAACTCAAATGAAAAGGGAACAGGAGAATTGTAAGATTATAACAGGACACCTCTCGTACATTCAAAAGTAGTTCATGGGCCAGGAACCAAGGACCCTCTGTAGGACTTAGGGCCACATCATCTCAGCTTCTTCTTTTATGTCTGCCTCATTCTCTTTCTTTCATTCTACCTACTTTGGTTATTCATCTTGCCCTGATTGCTTCCTTGACATCATAACCTTTTCTTTGTAGCATCTATGATTGACTGATTACATCCTCTCAATTTTTCAGTTTAAATGCTTAAGACAAAGAGAGAGTCTCTGGTAGCTGGCCAGGCAGTTTATTGGCTGGTTTACAATATTGAGTATCCACCCTAGTCCAACCGGCCATCACTCCTAAACGAGAACCACCCTTTGGGGATCTCCCTTCACTGTGAGCTCCAGGCAGAGCAGTCTAAACCAGAAGATATAGACTGATATGTTCCATGCTCTACAGAACCATTAGACTTCCAGGGAACATTTGGTATGCTCCATACACATTTGTGAAATGGCTGATCTGTTTATCTCTAGGAAGAATTTACCCAGAGCATTCTTCTGAAAAAGCTGTAGTATCCTGAACAGACTTGGTTTACATTGAATACTGACCTCACCACTTCTGAAACCACCTGCATTTCAGTCAGCTTGTCACTGTAGAGTGGGGCTAATAGCACCTACCTGTTAAAACGTAAGTGAGATCACGTAGATGCTAGTCTCTGCCTGGCAGAAGGCAAGAGCTTAGTGAATGGAATTTCCTTAATTTCTTTGAAATCTTATTAATGTTCCATAACAAAATTGTTTGCAATGCATTTTTACTTATTTTTAAATTATACAAATGATACATGAATATATCTGAATATTTTAAAGCAAACCCTAGATAGATATTATTTCACTGGTAAATATTTTAGGATGTGTTTTTAATAAAGTATTTTTTAAAACACAGAATCACAATACCACTATTAAACCCATTACATTAAAAATAATTCCTTGATATCACCAGTACTAAATCTGTATTTGATTTTCTTCAGTAGTCTCAAAAAAGTCTTTTTATGGTTGTTTGCTTTGGATCAGAATCCAAAAGAAGGGATTTCCCTGGTTGTCCAGTAGTTAGGACTTCTCATTCTCATTGCCAGGGGCCTGGGTTCGATCCCTGGTCAGGGAACTAAGATCCTGCATGCTGCACAGCATGGCCGAAAAATAAACAAAATATAAAATAATGCAAAATAGGTCTACACATTGCACTACTGATATCAGTCAGTCTGTAACCATTCTCTCTGCTTTTTTATACCATATATTTGTTGTAAAAAATGGGGTCATTATTCCTGTAGAATTTTTTGTTTCAGGATTTGACTGGCTGCATTATCTAGCTGGTTCTTCTATCCCCACATTTCTTGAAAACTGGTACATAGATCCAGAGGCTAATTTAGATTTAGACTCAAATTATTTTTCTGACAAAGCAATCAGAGAAATGTTTTATACTATCTTCCATGTTTTAAAAGTTGTGAATTTGAAATCGTGGCTCAATATCTCATGGCATTTTGCACTTAGGAATGCAAGATTCCCAAGAGGGAAGGAGGGAAGCCATTCCCTCTGGCTTCTGCTTCATACATGAGGAGATCACCTTCCTTTGGAGAGTTAATGGTACTTGTGACTGCCCATTTATCTCTGATTGATTTATCTAAGATATCTTTAATTATATATATCTTTGGCTGAGGATGTTCACATATCTTTCATTAAAAATATCTATTCCTTTCCTTCATTCTAAACTAGAAATTAAAATGTTTGAAATTATTAATGACTAGAGAAAGCACCACAGGACAATAGAACCTCCTTTTGAAATGTTTAATTTTTTAAAATTGTTTTAAGTGTGCTAATGCAAATTATGGGTGGAAAATCACATGCAGGTATACTGAAGCGGGACAATAGTGTTGTTCTGGAGTGTTGGGGATATCTGGTAAATAGTCTCCTTTTCTTCCCTACCTGAAGTGGGAACAGAGAACTAGATATAAAATGAGACAGATGATGATTAAAAAATAATTGCTTCTACATCTGATAAAGCTGTTTGGAGACTATGACCTAGGTCCACAGCAATAATGGACTTGCAGACACTCTGATTGCCTATATTAGAGGTGCCATTCACCTAGTCAGGGACACCTATAAGCACAGGCCTCTCTGAGTCCAGTGCACATGCCAGGTTCTTTTTCTCAAACTCACCACTCAAAACTCACACCCACTTCCCTGGAGACAGGCAGAAAGTGAGTGAGGGGTCAGGATGCAGCCAAGAATGGTAACTCAGTGGAGGTTTAGTCAACTTGGAAACAAGTGGAAATAACTATACCTCTTCACTGAAGGCCATGATACAAAAGAATACCAGAGGCAGAACCTGGTGTCAACACAGCATTTTTAGCATTGGACACACATTTAGATGGTTCCAACTCATGTCAACTTCTACACTATAGCAGCTCATGTGCAGTAGAACAAATGTTTGTACAGTGTGTGCAGATCTTGACGGATACCAAGATAGATAAAGACCCAGTCTTTGCCCACCAGAGGCTCATCTTTTAGTGGGTTCTCAGACAAGTGGGCCCAAAATAGATGTGTGGCTCACTGTGGTAGGTGTTGTATGGGTAGCTGGCAACCTCCAGATGTCAGCTCCTTCCAGGTCCACTTCAACTTTCAAGCTATGGTCATGCTCTTCTTGGGCAGTTCCTGCCCAGTGACAGAACTGGCTAGCAATTGAGATCACCCTCTTTTTGGGTGGTCCCAGCCAGTAACCAAGCTAGGTGGTGCTACAAGGGCTTGGCCATTTCCACTGAGATAGGACTCCCCCACTGGGCAATCTTTGCTCCTGAGCGTCCCATTGGGCTGGTGCCGGGTGACCAGCTGTCAGTTACTGGGACTGAGAAATTTCCCAGGATGTAGGACTTCCGGTGCTAAAACTGGGAAATGTCCAGGGAAACGTGGATGGTTGGTCACCTTGGCTGGTGTACACCTTGTCAGGTCTGCCTCAGGGTCTGACAGCTCCCTCTGCCCTGTCCTGCCTCCTCCCCTTTCCCCACACATGTTCATCAACAGTAAACTCTTTGTCCTCCTGTCTTCATCTCAGTGTCGGCTTCCCAGAGCTCAACCCGAATACTGCAAGAGAAGATGAGGCCGAAAGAGAGTAGGAGGGCAGGGGAAAGATTAGTTTGATAATTACAGCGATGCGTCTGTGTATAACTTTTCCAGCGAACTATTTGTTCTTCAGCCTTTGATAAAGAAAAGAGGTGTCTGTAAATACTCAGTGACTAAAGTTTCCTAAACTGCATTTGAAATACTCAAAATGAAGGCTTTGCCAAAAAAACAAAATAAAAAAACCAACCTTCTTGTTCCAGTGTCCTTTGTTAAACATGCTTTGTTATTCATTTCTGTGATTTAAGAAAATAAAAGAAGCTTCAGTTTTTCTGAGAAGTATTCTTAAAATCAAGAGAGAATGGGAAAAGGGGGACATCGTTCAGAGCCGGGCTAGGATGAGGTGAGCAACGAGCTTGGGGGCAGCATTTAAGGAGGCGCTCACTATGAGTTCAGAGTCAGCCCTTGGATGACCTTTCTTAAAGTATTGCACCTCAGGGGCCTCCCTGGCCTTGCCCTAGTCCACACCCTGGCAACTTAATATTAAGCAACTTCCCTCTTTCCTGCCCCAGGTACAAAGCCATCGTGCGGCCGATGGATATCCAGGCCTCCCATGCCCTGCTGAAAATCTGCCTCAAAGCCGCACTGATCTGGATCGTCTCCATGCTGCTGGCCATCCCAGAGGCCGTGTTTTCTGACCTACATCCCTTCCATGAGGAAAGCACCAACCAGACCTTCATTAGCTGTGCCCCGTACCCACACTCTAATGAGCTGCACCCCAAAATCCACTCCATGGCTTCCTTCCTGGTCTTCTACATCATCCCGCTGTCGATCATCTCTGTGTACTACTATTTCATCGCCAGAAATCTGATCCAGAGTGCCTACAATCTCCCCGTGGAAGGGAATATACATGTCAAGAAGCAGGTGGGTGCTTAGGAGTAAATCATTTCCTCCTTGGGGATTCGATCCCTTGCATATATGTAGGACTCCACTGACAAGTTCCGTATTTAGGTGGTCCCGCTGCCTGATTCTGCAGTAGAAGAGGTGAGTGATCTGTGGCCAGATGGTAAACAGAGATTCCTAGCTGCAGAAGACTCAGCATTCAGATGTCCCTTAGGATCTTGTTCTTTTATTTAAGGCTAGGTTTAGTGAGGTGCTGAGAACCTGAAAGCTTTAGAGTATGGCTTGTTTCTGGGAAAAATCTGAAAAACATGTTAGTGTTTTTTAAAAGATAAAATGTGGTGTCTCAGAGGGATGCAACTGCTTTAAACTCCAGTCGCATTCTTTGGGTAGGAAGAGGGTCACCATATGTGATAAGGCAGAAAGGGCTGGAAAATGAGGCTGGTTGAAGAAAAAGAAGTAGTTTGATTAAGATGGGTTCACATTGATTTGAGTTCAAATCCAGGCTTCCTGACCTACTCATTTACCCTCTCTGAGTTTCTTACCCATGAGGAGGGTAATAACCCTTATATTAGAAGGCTGTTGGAGGATGACAAGAGGAGCATATCTACCCCCAGGTGGTCCAGAATGCAGGATGCCCTCCGTCTGTGTTAGCCTGCCTTCCCCAGTCCCCCCATCACTCCCGTAATCTCATCCTGAGGTATAAATGGTAGAAACCAGGGACTCTGGCTTTCTCCTCTGTGGCAATTTTTGCCTTCTAGTCCAAATGTAGATCAAGTGGTATTTATGATGGAAAGACAGAAAGACTTTCCCCTCATTTAAAATGTGTAGCCGACTTAGTTGGAGGCTTCACCTCTAAAATTCTCTTTTTTCCTACTCAATTATGGGGGGAAAGCAGCAGTCCTCAGTGAAACGCTCCCCCCTGCTTGAAGGAGTTCTCAGTGGAGAACATCCATTGTATCCCCAATTCTTGAAGGAGAATGATGTTTCCTCTTGCCGTAGCAAAGTGAGTTGGGAACAAAAGGAGATGCTCAGCCCACTTTTGTTTGAGACTCTTCCTATATTATATAGGCTAGAAATAACTTGAGATTTAAAAAAAAAAAAATGGTAACAGGCAGTTATCTTAGTTTGGCCAATGGGGAAGAACAAAGTTGGGTCCTTTTTTAAGCATCAGAGGGAAGAAGAAATTATTAACTGTGGAACCAAGGAAGACATGAAGTCATATGGCTGGTAACTGCACCAATGCCCTTCCGAGGAAAAAGAGGGCACTTACTAGAATTTCATTGTGCAGTCCACTCAAGCGTGTAATCAACTTTGTTTAAAGAGTTGCTCTCACTGTTCTCTGCTCATCCATTTCTGCTTCCTGGCATTTTCCTTTCTGTGTCTGACTGTTTTCTTTTTCTGTCTGTTTCTATTGGTTTTCTCTCCTCTGTTTCTCTCATCTTCTCTCCTATGGAACTCATTTTCTGGGCCTTGTGAGCTTATCCATTTCCCTAATTCATTTTCCCCTTCTTTTTCTCTGCCCATGTCTTTGTCTCTGCATCCCCCGCCCTGTCCCTCGGTCCCTCTGTCTCTCTGTGTGACTCTGTCCTCAGATCGAATCCAGGAAGCGCCTGGCCAAGACAGTGCTGGTGTTCGTGGGTCTCTTCGCCTTCTGCTGGCTCCCCAACCATATCATCTACCTGTACCGCTCCTACCACTACTCCGAGGTGGACACCTCCATGCTCCACTTCGTCACCAGCATCTGCGCCCGCCTTCTGGCCTTCACCAACTCCTGCGTGAACCCTTTTGCCCTCTACCTGCTGAGCAAGAGCTTTAGGAAGCAGTTCAACACCCAGCTCCTCTGTTGCCGGTCTGGCCTGATGAGCCGGTCTCACAGTGCCGGCAGAAGTACCAGCTGCATGACCTCCTTCAAGAGCACCAACCCCTCCGCCGCCACCTTCAGCCTCATCAATGGAAACATCTGTCACGAGGGGTACGTCTAGACTCACCCTTGACCCTGCCCCCCTGGTTTTGCTTTATGGCTGGTGAGGAACCCTCGCATCACTGGTTGTTTCTATACCCTCCGAAGACCCTTTGGCAGGCTTGTGAGTGATCTGGGTGGGTAGGGGAGAGGCCCAAATGGGTCACTTGGAAGGCCTATCATGGCTTGCATTTTCCATTTCAACTTGTGGGCGCTGCTTCGGAGGTAGAACTTTCCCTTTTTAAGAAAAGGGAACAAATAAGAAATCTATATTTTAAGCATTAAACCCTGAGATACAGATGTGCTCAACTAAGTCATAGAAACTACATGAACAGCCAGATTTATATAGCAGAGAAATTGTACATTGACTGCTTTCTGAAAAACCTCCCCTTGTCATTTCTTTAAGCAGAAGCTAGTGCTTTATGAATGTGATTTGAGTCATTTTTCAGGAATATTTATAATCACAAACCAAGGAACTTATTTTTACACTTGTAATGTGAAAAGCCAACCCTCGGAGAGTCCCATATATACAGGACAGTCCCCAAATTGATAACACTGGAAGCCAATTTCAAACAAATCCCTGAGTTTCGATTGTTTTTAAAAGACATAGCTGAGGACATAGGAAAAACATTCACTGCATCATTTTAAGGCAAAAACACAACCAAACATGCCGACACATATATCAAGATGCACATGTGCCTGTGGAGTGACAGTTCTAACTCAGCGCAGGTCCTTTTTGCTATTACCCAGTTATAATCATCCATGGTGCCATTCTACCATATTAGAGAAATCCTTTGGCCGGGGGGTGGGTGGGATTGATTATGTTATTTATTCATCAAAAATGTATAAAGATGCATTAAGTTAAGTATTTATTTTAGGCATATAGGTTTTCAGCCAACTGTATTGACGTCTATTTGGCTGTTCTTGTCTGCTACGCTGAAGAATGTGAGAAGAAAGGGATTATATTGAAGTGGAAATAGAAACATGTTTACATTTAATGTCTGCTTTAGGTAAAGTCTGTGGCAGGAAATGAATTCAATGTCAGTAATATATGTTTCAGTCTCAGTATGTGTGAGAAAGTTGTAGGGGTCTCAGGTTTAAGAACTGACTGAAAGACAGATATATATACATTAAGTTTCTACTTATGAAGAGTATTTATAAAACAGCCCATGTACAGGAAAATACTGGATTTAAATCTCTTTTGTTTTCCAACTGAGTAAAAGGATTTGACTCTCTTACTTTAGAAACCCTGAATAAAGTTTTTCTTTACTCAAGGATAGGCCAATTCTGCTAGGTTGCAAATCCAAATTCTGCAAATGTGACCTCATGTGTAGCCCTCAAACACTAAGGCAGTTTTAGTTCCGTTTTTCTCTATCCAGGTGAGATAGAAGAGCCAGCTCTCTTTTCCACATGGCATATTTCATAAGATTTTTGTTTCAGCTTTAGGAGTTGGGACCAAGACTGCTGTCAAGATCTGTACTTATAATTGTGTTAGCTGGAATGAACCTCTGCACTTCTGTTTGCCACATGCACTTATATAGTGTACACACCTGCTTTCCTGGCACTCCATATTACATGGGGCCGTTTGAAAAGAAGACAGGTAGTGTAGCTCAAAGAACCAAGATTTTTAGCTTGATGTCCTAGCTCTGTCTCTAGTCATATATATGTATGTGTATATATATAGACATGAGTATCATTTTTTAAAATCTCCAGAATGAGAAGACAGTTCCACCTATTGCTAAGATCCTCTGAGTCCCATCATCTCTAGGTCTGTCTCTAAAGCATTTATATAACCACCTCCCCGCATTTGTCCCACCTCTGCCACCTTTGCAACAACTCCTCTTGAAAAATCCTTCAACTGCCATTCTACACTCATGTTCACATTAGTGGAGTGGAAGGAGATAGACAATTCCATCGCTTGGAATAATTTGTATTAATGATGTCCCATTAGCTTGTTGTATTTTGTAATTAGAGCTGAAAGAGACAGTAGAAAACACATTACTCGATCTCCTCATTGTGCAAAGAGTACTCTTCCTGTTCACAGTTCTTCACCCTCCACGCACCTGTTATCTTGAACTGCCGCTCACAGTTTTACCCTTAGCTTTCTTCAAAACTCTTGAGTGTAAGTGACTCCATACCTAGTTAGTTGCTAAAGTGTCTGACTTCCTAGCATGACTTGTTCAAGCATCTCTGATCTACCTGCATCCAAAGATGTTTTGGGAGTAGGACTTATCTTAATGCCTCCAGTTAATATCATAGGCATAGACTTTGGCCTCCTTTCTAGCTTCTGAATAAACAGAAGATTGATATCTAGCTCTAGCTATGTGTCCTTAGGCAAATCTTATCACCTCTTTGAGACTCTTGAATGAAAAGGTTGGAGGAGGTCTTTGCCAGCCAGTGACTTTTAGGACTGGTCACATTATTTTGTGAATCAACTGATTGACCCCAACCTTCTCAGTGGAATGAACTTAGCCAGGCCCTTCTCTAGAGAAGTCAAATTTTTATTTTACCTCCAGAACCTAAAATCACAGTGTGAGACACCCAAGCCCCCATGTGATATCACGTCTGTGTCAGGGTTAAGTATGGCGGCAGGGGTTGGAGCTAAGACATTTCACGCCTGGCTTCCAAAGATAATCACGTTTAGCACTATGTCTTTGGTAAGGAGGAAAAAAAAAAATCAATTTTGGCTGTGGAAAACCATCTGTGTTTATTCAATTGACAGACACTACCTTTCACTCTATCTTAAATTGAGCCTCCCCGAGGCAGGCAGCTCAACAGTGATAGATTAAGCAATAAACAAGGCAATCTTCCCACCAACGGCTGCTGCAGGCAGGGATTTTCCAGAGCAAGATGGTCCTCCCTGCCCTGTGCAGACAAGGCCCCGCCTTGTCATTGACATGATGATTCCCCATAAATGTGGATGGCCAAATCCTCTTCTTCTAGCTGCCCTCACACTCCTGCACTGAACCTGATCTTCTGCCTCATTAACAAGCCCTGGATTTCCCTGCTTTGCCTCACAGTTTGGCTTCCTCTAGAAGGATGGAGAAACCTTGGATAAATAAACAGTTTAGAGACTCCTTCACACAAACCAAGTTCAGCTTGTTATGAAAATATTCGTTGAATAGAAATAAATGAACTTATTCACAGGGCCCACTTAAGTTAAAAGTCTTCATTTGTGCCCAAAGTGGCAGCCAGTTATTGCTTTTGGAGTCTATTCAAGTGCCAGGTAGCTTTTGATAATAGTGATTAGCTTTGTTTGGGGACTACAAGAATGACATCCTCAGTCTATGGACTGCTAAATCAAGGTAGCTAAATCATTTTTCCCAGGAGCCAGATAGAAACAATGATCCTGGTGACCTGACTGTATTAGAGTGGTATAATTGTACAAACTGTGTTGTGATTAGATGGGGTGGTACAAACTTTCTTGCCATTTGTGACCTTCACACCCACACCAGGAAGATGTCATCACAGAGTAGTTTAGAATTAACCCTGAGTTGTTGGGCAGAATGAAGCACATTTGGCACATTTGTCTAATATTTGACTGAATTTTCATAAAATGGATTAACAGATGAAAACAAAGGAATTAGTCACTCCCCTGGGACCAAACTTTGTGGGAGCTAGTCAATGAAACCAAGCCCTAACAAACTCTACTTCATTCTGAATCTAGATGGTCATTTCTCTCAGCCCCCACCTCAACAACCATCCCCCGCCCCACAGGCCCAACACAAACACAGTCGTCATGTCAAGCAATCTCTTACCATGATTTTGGCCTTCAAAGACACCCATTTTTAGGTGAGGACTAAGCATTAACTCCAGCAGTCAACAGATCACACACTGAGAACAAGCTTTTCTCATGTGAAAGTTGACATAAATTCGGTGGAATTTATCTAAATTTCTAAAAAGTTTCAGAACTCCTCAGTTGAAGTATTACATATTCACAATTAATTCAAAAAAGGCTTTGCAGTGACCTAGTGTTCATGGTCTGTAAAGCACTTTTATACTCATTGCCTCATCTTATCCCAGCCTTTGCTGCTGGCCAGAGAGCTGCTGTACATCCTTTCTTGTGGAAATTTGTAAAGGACACTGACTAGTGACCGTCCACTATTCGATTAAAAGGCCTAGGGAACTATGAGGCTGAAGCATGAGACTGGCTATTGGACCACACTGATGTTCAAAAAGGTGATTTCATGTGGTTCGATGTAATGTGATCTCATTCATTCTCACGGCCCATTCTGTGCTATTGAAGAACAGAGTTGATCATTGCCACCCAGTTTACAGGACAGTCTCTTGCCCAAGTGAGTCTCTTTAACTTGGCACAAGGGAGTGAGTAGTTTCATCATTGGTTGCCTCAAGAGAGGCATACTACTTGGAACAGCATTCTCCATCTGAATGGAGTTCTGCCATTCTAGAAGTGCTGGAAGGAAGGGGCCCAAGTTCCCCTGGCCCCAAGAATGTATCACATGCAGTGCTGAGCACATTGCTGTTCATCCTCACCAGCACCTTGAAGAACATTCAGAAGATGAAGCCGAGGTGCAGGGAGATTGATTCACGGTTCCAAGGCCACATGGCACAACTGAAGGACAGAGCATTAACCTGAGCCTGCCTCTCTCTTATGTCCTCATCCATTCAACTGCTCAGTGTTGCTCCCTAAATCCAGCCCACATGAGAAGTTCATTCATGGAACCTCATAGACCTACTCTGCATTTTGTCTAAAGGCCTGAACTACTGACAATGTCAAGTAATATCCAATAAGGGCATCAAAAATGTTTGTAAGCACGTAAGTTAAGGGCAGCACAAAGTAAGTGGGCAAGGAAGTCCTTTAGCTCAGTTGCCCCCAGAGACACAATTCAGTTGCAGATGGTGGCCCTGGTTCTGTGACTTACTGAGGAGGAGAAAACCTTGGCGAAAGGCCATGTTCACAGAGAGGACCCCAGTGAGAGTAGTCAGTCCAGTCATCCTTCTTCAAATCAGGGTTACTTGAGGAAAAGGTGTCAGGAAGAGGTAGAACCACTTACTCCCCCCAAGAAAGAGTAAGCATGACAGTGGATGGTTTCCTGAAGTCTGGAGACACTGGCCACATGAATAGCCTTGAATAGAAAACTATCTCCTGGACTGAGGGACCACGTCATGGGCTCAGGTGTGGACCTGGGTGTCTGGGTGCCTGGCCTTACGGGCCCTGTTATAATCCCAGATGCCTCTGCCTCTCTGCTCTCTCTCAGCTCATGTTCTAGAAGATAAGATTATTTTCCTTTTCCCCTCAAATTTAAATTTCATTCCCAGAGCCATATAGTGCCATGGAAGGACTCACATAATTTTATGGTCTTTTAAAAGGATCATTTTAATGGACAGTAAAACCTCACACATTCAACACTTCATTAATTCCCAGACAAGCTTGAAAATTTTGGTATAATCCAGGATTTCAGAGTTCAGACTGCGTTATATAATTTGGGCCTGTAATGAATCCAAATTTTTCATCACTTTACTTCAATTTTAGCTATTGATATTGCCAACATTAAGAAAGTTAAACTGATTTTCTTAAAGAAAATTTTTTTTCCTGTAATTTGGGCTTAACTAGTTCAAACATGACTTTTTTGCATCTGAGTCAACAGGGTTTTGGTAATAAAATTTGTTTAAATGGTCAGTTCAGTGAGTTGTAAAAATATCTGGCACAAACTTATTTAATGTCGTTTTCTGTTTTGTTTTAAATATTAGATTCATATTTTGTAAATTATAATTGTACTTGTTACTTTTAACTGTAAATATTTATTGCATTAAAAACGTGCACTGTATTAAATAACTTGGAATAAGTATAAATAATGTCATGGCTTGGCTTTGCCTAGACTCCTAAGAGTAATGAATTATTTATAAGAAATTCACAATAATAATATAAATGATTCAGATCCTTTTAAATGTGCAAACTTAACTGTGTGACCTTGTAAAATTCTATCTATGAAGTGTGCTCATTGATTGTACTCTTATTTTTCAAGAAATGTTCCCAGTGCTTCTATTACGTTGTACCTGGCCTGTATAACATTAAGTCAAATCCAATGTAGTAAGCTGAATACTCAAGTCACAGAAGAAATGTGTTTTATTTCTTAATATAATAAAGCATAATTTATGAAATGGACAGATGCATGTATGCAGTGTTCAATAAAAACATAGCTGTTGCATGAGTGTAGTCTGTGGGTATACGCCCCAGAGTTCCTTGGTTCCAGAACTATCTAAATCAGAAGCACCCAAATCAACTCCTGTTGACTCTGGAACATCTGAGGATGTGGCCTAAAAAAATCAGCATTTTAAAACACCCTAGGGGATTCCTTAGAACATGAGAGTTTTGTTTCATTAAATGTCTAAAATATATATGTTTAACTTTTGAAGAAGTAAGCTAGTCTCATGATTCAAAATTGAAAGCACAGAAAGGTATTCAGTGAGAAGACACTAGGCTACCGCAGTCCGCTACCCTCATGGTCAGCATCCATCATCACCTTCCTCCAAAGGGTGGCCATTGTTATTAGTTTCTTACATGTGTATTCTCCAGGACATTATGTATGCATATGAAAATAAATACAAATATGTGTTTTCCAGCATCCCACCACTATTTTACATTTTAGAGAAACCATAGCATATTATATTTGGGCTTCCCTCGTGGCTCAGCTGGTAAAGAATCACCTGCAGTGCGGGAGACCTGGGTTTGATCCCTGGGTTGGGAAGATCCCCTGGAGAAGGGAAAGGCTACCCACTGCAGTGTTCTGGCCTGGAGAATTCCATGAACTGTATAGTCCATGGGGTCACAAAGAGTTGGACACGACTGAGCAACTTTCACTTTCACTTCACTTTCATATTATAGGCATTGTTTGGTCCCTTGCTTACTTCACCTCACACCATATCTTGGCAATCTTTCCATATCATTATATAAAGTTCTTCCTCCTTCTTTCTTACACCTACAGAGTATCTTCTAATTTGTCCAGTCTACCATTGATGAACACTGAAGTTGTTTCCATTATTTTGCTGTATGAATATTGTTACAGTGAAAAACATATATAATTTCATGTATGGACAAGTGTTACTTCAGGGGGAAAAAAAAAATCCCAAATGTAGAATCGTGGAACCAGAGACCATGTACCTTAATAATTTTGACAGTTATTCCAAATTTTTTTCTTTAGGGCTTGAATACCAAAGTTTGAGAGCCTCTGTTTTCTGGGATAATCCTAACCATCAGAGACCAGGAAAGCAGCAAAGAAACGACAAAACAGCTGGCAGTAAGTGGGGGCCGTCCATGCTCCCTGCAGCCTAGGTGAGAAGGGGTAACCAGGCATGCCCACCATAGTCAGCCAGTTCCTGGAGAGGTGCATTGACCCCCAGGTCCAGGGGGCTGCAGACTGCAGGGGATGTGTAACCATGGGAGCATCTTGGAGGAAGGCTCACCATTTCCCCTGCCATGCACCCAACCACCATGAAGTATAGCACTTACAACTCCCTGTTAAATTGTAAGTGCTCTCTGAAAGTGTCAGTGCTTTAAATCGCTGAAAGTCATGATTCACTTTTGTGCCTGAAGTAGACTCTGTGCCTCTAGTTTCCCTGGATTACATGGGACATTTCAGATCTGTCCATGTTAACTGCTCAGAGCTCCACCCAAAGCCCAGGTGTTTCTTCCTATTAGAAACTCTGAAATGTGTCTTTCTAAGCATGCTGCCTACCATGTTAGAAAAGAAAGCTCTATTGCATGCACAGATTGTAGTATGGAGAATTTAATATTTTCTTAGAGTCATGGATTATTGGAGTTGGAAGATACCCCAGAGAATGCCCAGACACAACCCCACATCCCATGAATGAGGAAGCTAAAGCAAAGTGTAATGACTTGTGTTCCTACACAGTCATCAGGCTTTGGGAAAATGAAAACTAATTATCTCAGAGATGACGTGAATGAGGAGAGGTTCATCATGCCCTTCTGCTGGAGGACAGGTGACTCACAGGCATATCCTGTAACACAAGATGCAGAGAAGCTTCCTGTTCACTGGGTTCAATATTGAGAAACAATGTGTTCTAATACAAGAGAAATGGGATTATGTGTTGTCAAGAAGACACACAAAAGCAGGAGTCATGTCTCTTGAATATGGACTGAACTCTGTTCAGTATTATAGAGATGAATTTATAAAAGCGCAGCTCCCTTCCCAGAGCTGAAGTCACTTGTCAACCCTGACACCTACCCACTGTGTCTCAGGGTGTCCCTCCCACCTCAGAGCCTGTCAGAGGGATTAGACTAGCTCTGACTCACCCATGTGCTGTTTGCTAGAACAGTCTGTCTCTGTGTCCACTCTTGGGGGGTGGTGTCCAGGATATTGCTACTTAAAGTATGCTCAGTGGGCCAGCCCTGGCGCCCTCAACTGGTAGCTAGTTGAAAGTGCAGACTCTTATGCTGGGCCTCACATCTACTGTGCCGGAATTTTACTGGATACCCCTGGTGAATCCTATGCATATTCAACTTACGGTCATTGGTGTGCGCTCGTGGCTAAGTTACTCGAGTCATATCTCTTTGTGCCCCAAAGGACTGTAGCCCACCCATCCTCTGTCAATGGGATTCTCCAGGCAAGAATACTGGATTGGGTTGCCATGCCCTCCTCCAGGGGATCTTCCCCACCCAGGGATCGAACCTGCATCTCTTATGTCCCCTACATTGGCAGGCAGGTTCTTTACCACTAATGCCACCTGGGAAGCCCATGGTGACTGGCAGAGGATATTGTTTACTGTGAAGAAACCCATATTGGGCTTTATATTTTTTCTGTGCCGTCTGATGATGTTTACACATTTCTCCAAAGCATTTGGGTTGAGAGCCTTGGAATCCTTTTCCTTCTGTGGCCTGTGTTCACCACCTTAGTCATTTGGACCTAAACTCTGTTCATACAGACTGGCACAAGGAGATCCAACCAGTCCGTCCTAAAGGAAATCAGTCCTGAATATGCATTAAAAAGACTGATGCTGAAGCTGAAACTCCAATACTTTGGCCACCTCTTTGGGGTACACATACATGTCTTTTAGAACTGTGGTTTTCTCAGGGTATATGCCCAGTAGTGGGATTGCTGGGTCATATGGTAGTTTTACTCCTAGTATTTTAAGGAACCTCCATACTGTTCTCCATAGTGACTGTATCAATTTACATGTGCCCCAGTGTTCACTGCGGCACTATTTACAATATCCGGGACATGGAAGCAACCTAGATATCCATCGACAGATGAATGCATAAAGAAGCTGTGGTACATATATACAATGGAGTATTACTCGAACATAAAAAGGAATGAAATTGGGTCATTTGTAGTGATGTGGATGAACTTAGGGTCTGTCATTACAGAGTGAAGTAAGTCAGAAAGAGAAAAATAAATACCACATAATAATACACATATATATGGAATCTCTAAAAATGGTACTGATGAAGCTATTTGTAGGACAGAAATAGAGACACAGATGTAGAGAACAGGCTAGTGCACATGGAGGGAAGGAGAAGGTGGGATGAGTAGAGTAGCTCTGACATATATGCACCACCATGTGTAAAACAGACAGCTAGTGGGAAGCTGCTGTGTAACACTGGAAGCTCAGCCCGGTGCTCTGTGATGACCTAGAGCGGTGGGATAGAGTGGGTGCGAGGGAGGCTCATGAGGGAGGAGACATATGAATACATATAGCTGCTTGACATTGTTGTATGGCAGAAACTAACAGAACATTGTAAAGCAATTATACTCCAATTAAAAAAATATAAAAAGATGGTCCTCTTTTAAGCGGGCTGTTGAAGCTTTAGACAGATCCTTGCATTACAAAAACAAAAGCCAACTGTCAGGGCTTACACTACACTTTCCAGTGCAGTGTCTAAATATTTGTTGTTATTGTTAACTTGCTAACTCCTGTCCGATTCTTTGCCACCCAGTGGACTGTAGCATGCCAGGCTTGCCAGGCTCCTCTGCCCTCCACTGTCTCCTGGAGTTTGCTCAAGTTCATGTCCATTGAATCGGTGATGCCATCAAACCATCTCATCCTCTGTCACCCTTTTCTCCTGCCCTCAATCTTTTCCAGCATCAGGGTCTTTTCCAATGAGTCGGCTCTTCAGTTCAGTCGCTCAGTTGTGTCCGACTCTTTGCGACCCCATGGACTGCAGCACACCAGGCTTCCCTGTCCATTACCAACTCCTGGAGCTTGCTCAAACTCATGTCCATCAAGTCGGTGATGCCATCCAACCATCTCATCCTCTGTCATCCCCTTCTCCTCCTGCCCTCAATCTTACCCAGAATCAGGGTCTTTTCCAGTGAGTCAGTTCTTCCCATCAGGTAGCCAAAGTAGTGGAGTTTCAGCTTCAACATCAGTCCTTCCAATGAATGTTCAAGACTGATTTCCTTTAGGATGGACTGGTTGGATCTCCTTGCAGTCCAAGGGACTCTCAAGAGTCTTCTCCAACACCACAGTTGAAAAGCATCAATTCTTTGGCACTCAGCTTTCTTTATATCCAACTCTCACACCCATACATGACTACTGGAAAAACCATAGCCTTGACTAGACGGACCTTTGTTGGCAAAGTAATGTCTCTGCTTTTTAATATGCTGTCTAGGTTGGTCATAACTTTTCTTCCAAGTAGCAAGCATCTTTTAATTTCATGGCTGCAGTCACCATCTGCAGTGATTTTGGAGCCCAGAAAAATAAAGTCTGTCACTGTTTCCATTGTTTCCCCATCTATTTGCCA
This sequence comes from Cervus canadensis, assembly GCF_019320065.1. Classification (NCBI taxonomy): domain Eukaryota; kingdom Metazoa; phylum Chordata; class Mammalia; order Artiodactyla; family Cervidae; genus Cervus; species Cervus canadensis. The sequence goes on from NC_057419.1 coordinate 19,402,638, forward strand.
TGCAGTGATAGGACCAGATGCCATGATCTTACTTTTCTGAATGTGAGTTTTAAACAAACCTTTTCACTCTCCTCTTTCACTTTCATCAAGAGGCTCTTTAGTTCTTCTTCTCTTTCTGCCATAAGGGTGGTGTCATATGTGTATCTGAGGTTATTGCTATTTCTCTTGGCAATCTTGATTCTAGCTTGTGCTCTTCACATCAGTCCTTCTAATGAATATCCAGGGTTGATTTCCTTTAGGATTAACTGATTTGATCTCCTTGCCGTCCAAGGGACTGTCAAGAGTCTTCTCCAGCACCACAGTTTGAAAGCATCAATTCTTCGGTGCTCAGCCTTCTTTATGGTCCAACTCTCACATCCGTATGTGACTGCTAGAAAAACCATAGCATTGACTACACAGACCTTTGTCAGCAAAGTGATGTCTCTGCTTTTTAATACGCTGTCTAGGTTTCTCATAGCTTTCCTTCCAAGGAGCAAGCATCTTTGAATTTCATGGCTGCAGTCACTGTCCTCAGTGATTTTTGGAGCCCAAGAAAATAAAGTCTGTATTGTTTCCATTTTTCCCCCATCTATTTGCCATGCAGTGATGGGGCTGGATGCCACGATCTTTGTTTGTTTGTTTTAAACTTATTTTCATTTATTTATTTGGCTGCCCCCCGTCTTAGTTGCAGCACATGGGATTTTTAGTAGCTGCATGTGGGATCTAGTTCCCTGACCAGGGATCGAACCCAGGCCCCCCGCATTGGGAGCTCTGAGTCTCAACCACTGGACCACCAGGGAAGCCCCACGATCTTTGTTTTTTGAGTGTTGATTTTTAAGCCAGCTTTTCCACTCTCCTCTTTCACCCTCATCAAGAGGCTCTTTTGTTCTTTGCTTTCTGCCATAAGGGTGGTGTCATCTGGGTATCTGAGGTTATTGATATTTCTCCCAGAAATCTTGTTTCCAGCTTGTGCTTCATCCAGCCCAGCATTTCGCATAATGTACTCTGCATATAAGTTAAATAAGCAGGGTGACCGTATACAGGCTTGACACACTCCTTTCCCAATTTTGAACAAGTCCTTGTTCCATGTCCAGTTCTCAATGTTGCATCTTTTCCTGCATATAGGTTTCTCAGGAGGCAAGTAAGGTGGTCCAGTATTTCCATCTTTTTAAGAATTTTCACAGTTTGTTGTGATCCACACAATCATAGGCTTTAGCGTAGTCAACGAAGCAGATGTTTTTCTGAAATTCCGTTGCTTTCTCTATGATCCAGCTGGAAAGTCATCACCTCTAGATATACCACAATGTATTTATCCACTTTGTTTTGGTTAATATTTGAGTTTTTTAGTGGTGCTGTGAATATTTTTGTAGACATCCTCCGGTTCACCTGTACAAGTTTTTCTAAGTTTCATATCTAGTAGTGGAATTACTGGGTCATAGGGCATGCTTGAGTTTAACTTTACTAGTTAGCCCTAATTTCCAAAGTAGTGGTATTCATTTTTACCACAGTAGGAGAGAATATGTTGATCTGTATTTCTCACCAGTGTTTGATATTTTTCCAGTTTTTATTTTTTGTTCGTTTGATGTGTAGTGATGTCTCATTGGGGTTTTAGTTTGCTTTTCTCTGTTTACTAATGAGGTTGGTGGCCTTTCCCAATGTTCATAGCCCTTTTGGATATTCTCTCTCATGAAAGGTCTGTTTAAATTCTGTACTTATGTTTCAGGTGGGTTATTTCCTTATTGATTTTTGTATGAGTTCTTTATATATTCTGGATATAATCCTCACACAATTAATATGTTTTGTAAATATCATCTTACACTAAATGACTTGTTTTTTCACAGTTTTATGGTGATTTTGAAAGAAGTCTTTAAGGATTTCTTTCAAATTTGACAGTGCCTTCCTTAAAATTTTGTGGTTTTTATTTTATGTTTAAGAAATCCTGCCCTACTTTAAGATGATAAAATGTTCTCTCATTTATTCTTCTGAAGCCTTGTTTTTTGTCTTTCATATTCTTTAATTCAATGGGCATGAATCTTTGGGAAAGTTGCGAGAAGTGTATTACATTTTAATTTTATCCATATTCAATATCAAATACTGAAAAATTCATCCTCTCCCCAATGATCTGTGCCTCTTGTCATGAACTAAGAGTCCACACGTTCATGTATTTGAGGGCTCTGTGCTGCTCTATTGGTTTGTTTCTTTATCCTTCAGCCAACACTACATTGTTCTAGTCATTATAGCTTTATAGCCTTGCTATCTGGGAGGGTAAATCCCTCCAACTCAATCTTCTTCAAAAGTTTCCTTTTTCCTCTTGACCCTTTATACTGTCCTACATACATTTTGTTTTTAATTAATTAATTATTTTGGTGAAGGAAAGCTCAGCGTTTATTATAAGGCACCAGACAGTCCAGGACTGCTGAGGTTCAAAAACACCTGAACTCCCTGAGGGGTTTCAGGGGGCATTTTTAAAGGCAAGGTGAGGGAGGGGGTTCCAGGGTTTGTGATCAGCTCATGCATAATTCTCTGAGAGGTTGATGGTGAGGTAAGAAGGCCATGTCACAGGGGTTAATATTATCAGTCCCCAGGCTCCAGTAGGTCTCCCAGCTACATGCTCATGATCCAGTAGTTAACTTCTACTTGATGGTGGTTTCAGCACCTGTAAAACAACTCAGGAAACATGCATCATATACTGTTATGTAGGTACTTCAGAGGAACCAAAGGAGAGGACCTGGGGGGTGGGGTCTGTCCCAGGAAAGCCCCATAAGTCCTACACATCATCACAGTGCTTGTGTTCAAGGAACCCTTATTTTGCTTAATAATGGCCCCAAAGCGCAAGAGTGGTGATGCTAGCAATCATGATATGCCAAAGAGAAAATTAAGCTCTTCCTTTAAGTGAAAAAGTGAAAGTTCTTGACTTAATAAACAAATAAAAAATCATATGCTGAAGTTGCTAAGATCTAGTTAAGAACAAATGTTCTGTCTATGAAACTGTGAGTAAAGAAAAAGAAATTTGTGCTAGTTTTGCTGTTACACCTCAAACTGCAAAAGATATGGCCATGGTCTGTGATAAGTGCCTAGTTAAAAGGTGGGAAAGGCATTAAGTTTGTATAATAAAATAGAGGGAGACCACATTTACATAGCTTTTATTATAGTATATTGTTATGTGTTCTCTTTTTACTATTATTGCTGTTAATCTCTTGCTGTGACTAATAAGTTCAACTTTACCATAGGTATGTATGTATGTATATTCTTTTAATTATTTTTTTAACCTAAATATTCTCATTAACTGCAAATAATAAAAGTTTACTTAAAAAACAAAAACAAAAACCCTCTGGGCACCAGACGTAAAAGTAGGGCAACTGACCTAAAACCAGGTTCCAGATGTAAAACCATGACACTTTTTTTTTGGGGGGGGGGAGGTACAGGGTGTGCAGTGTGCAGAATCTTAGTTCCCTGACCAAGGATTTAATCCGTGCTCCCTGCAGTGGAAGCCCAGTGTCCTAACCACTTGAACAGGAGAGAAGTCCCTGACACCTGACTTATTACCAGGTACCTGATGTAAACCTGGTGCCTAACGTAAAACCAGGTACCTGACCTAAGCTGAGAAACCTGCTGTCAAACTGGGCACCTGACATAAACGACGCACCTGCTGTCAAGCTGCCGGGCAACTGACATAAACCTAGTGTCTGAGTCAAAACTGGGAGGCTGAGGTAAAGCCACCATCTGACGTCAAAATCAGGCTCTGAACGTAAACTGGGCGTCTGATATTAAAGTTAGGTGCCTGATGTAAATCCGGCTGCTGCTGCTGCTAAGTCGCTTCAGTCGTGTCCGACTCTGTGCGACCCCATAGATGGCAGCCCACCAGGCTCCCCTGTCCCTGAGATTCTCCAGGCAAGAATACTGGAGTGGGTTGCCATTTCCTTCTCCAATGCATGAAAGTGAAAAGTGAAAGTGAAGTCACTCAGTCGTGCCCTACTCTTAGTGACCCCATGGACTGCAGCTTACCAGGCTCCTCCATCCATGGGATTTTCCAGGCAAGAGTACTGGAGTGGGTTGCCATTGCCTTCTCCAGTAAATCTGACATCAAAGCCGGGAGCCTGATGGAAACTAGGCATCTGACCTCAAGCTGGGCATGTAAACCAAGCACCTGACATCAAAGCCAAGAACCAGAAGTCAAAGAACTAGGACTTACGCAAACGCAGCACATGACGTCACAGCCAGGAGCCTGCAGTAAACCCGGCGTCTAACATCAAAACCGGGTGCGTAACGTAAACTGGGAGTCTGACGTCAAAGACAGGCGCCTTCTGTAAACCCCACGTCTGACATCATAGCTGGGCGCCTGACGAAACCTGGCGTCTGAAGTCAACATCGGGTGCGGAACGTAAAAGGAGTTCATGACGTCAAAGCCTGGCACCCGGCTTTGATATCACATGCTGGGTTTACGTGAGAGCTGGGCGCCTGACATCTAAATCACACGCGGAACATAAACCACTTATCTGACAACAAAGTCAGGTGTCTAATGTAAATCCAGCGTCTGACGTCAAAGCCCGGCGCCTGATGTAAACCCGACGTCTGTCATCAAAGCAGGCGTCTGACGAAAACCAGGCGTCTGACGTCAGAGGTGGGCGCCTGATGGCAAGCTGGCATCAACGTCACAGTCGGGCGCCTGACGTCAAGCCGGCGTCTGACGTCACTGTCAGGCGCCTTACGTAAACCTGGCGTCTGATGTCAAAGCCAGGCACCTGACGTAAACTTTGGCATCTGACGTCAAAGCCAGGCGCCTGACGTAAACTTGGCGTCTGACGTCAAAGCCGGGTGTGAAACTTAAACAAGGTATGATGTCAAAGTCAGGTGCCTAGCGTAAATCTGGCGTCTGACGTCAAAATTGGGCGTGGAACATAAGCCTGGTATCTGACGTCAAAGTCTGGCGCCTGACGTAAACCCGGCCTCCGTCATCAAAGCCGGGCGTCTAACATAAGACAGGCGTCTGACCTCAAAACCGGGCGTGAAGCGTAAACAAGGTATCTGATGTCAAAGTCAGGTGCCTAGTGTAAATCCAGTGTTGACGTCAAAATCGGGTGCTTAATGTAAACCGGGCGTTTGACATCAAAATTGGGCACATAACGTAAAGCGGGCATCTGACGTCAAAACTTGGCACCAAACATAAATTGGGCATCTGATGTCAAGTCGAGCAACTTCTGTAAATGCTGCACCTGATATCAAAACCTAGCACCTAACATAAACTGGGCATCTGACGTCAAAGTCAGGTGCCTGACTTAAACCCATTGTCTGACTTCAAAACCGTGTGCCTGATGTAAATTAGGCGACTGACTTCGAATTGGGTGACTTAAGTAAACCCTGCAAGTGAGATAAACCTGGCGCCTGACGTCAAGCCGGGCGACTTACCTCAGACTGGCACCTGACGTCAGAACAGGGGCACCTGACAGAAAACCCAGCACCTAAGGTAAAACCAGGTACTTGACAGGTATAAACTCCCTCCTGGGAGATCCTGGCCCTGGAAGGAGGGCACAGTACTATGGTGCCCATCAGTCTCCTTCAGAGAGAACTCCAGTAGGCTCCCGAATGTGTCGAATCAGAGGCCTTCCCGGAAAATACAGCCTCTACCACACTGTCTCGGCGTCCCTGGAGGTGGCTTCTGCTATGGACCTTGGGCCGGTGAGTCTGAGTGCAGACCTTCAAAAACTGTTCCTTGAATGGCTCTGGGTCTCCTGAAGTGAGCCCCACTGGTTTTAAACATAGATATTTTTTTGCAAGGGGGTGGGGGCTCATGTCTCAGGTGTAGGTCTTAAAAGCTGAGGGTGCCCCATGTGGAGCACTAAGCCTTCACTCCTCAGGGAGAAGCTCTGGATTTGAGTTCTCTCTGAGAGTTGCCTCTCTGAGGTGGCGTTAATGGCAACGTGTATCCTACTCTCTCCTCCTCTCCTCCACCAAGCTGCTCAGCCAGTTTTCAGATTTTTTTTCAAGAGGAAGTTGGTCTATATGTAGGTGTAGATTGGTTGGATATGTCACAGTCTTGGTCTGGAATCTCTTTAATAAGATTTTCCTGAAGGTTCTATGTTCCACTGCTATTGCTTCTTTAACAGAAAACAGACCAAAAGATTGCAGTACAACACGGGGGCATTGGTATCAAAAGATACTGGCATCCCAAGCCAGCATGCCATCCTGGTGATGTTTTGAGTCACTTTAAGCAGGACCATCCCCATAAATTTTAGAATCAGCTTGTCAATATCCAAAATTATTAAGAGGTTTGATTCCTATGAATTTAACTATAGATCAGTTTGAGACTTTGTACCCCAACAATACTGAGGCTTCTAATCCATTCAGTTCAGTTCAGTTCAGTCACTCAGTCGTGTCTGACTCTTTGCAACTCTTTGTAATTTATTCCACGTTGTTAGATTTAGAGGCACATATATTTTCGATGGTATTATACATGGGAACAGAAGGGCATGGCAATCCACTCTGGTATTCTTGCCCAGAGAATCCCCATGGACAGAGGAGCCTGGCGGGCGACAGTCCATGGGGTCACAAAGAGTCAAACATGACTGAACGATGAAGTACATACATGGGAATCTCATGCCCTCCAAATTTTTTTTTTAAAGATTTTTTGAAGTGAATCATTTTTAAAGTCTTTATTGAATTTGTTACAGTATTGCTTCTGTTTTATGTTTTTTTGTTTTTTTGGCCATGAGGCATGAGGGATCATAGCTTCCTGACCAGGGATTGAACCTGCACCCTCTGCTTTGGAAGGGGAAGTCTTAACCACTGGACCACCAGGGAAATTCCCCATCCCAATCTATTTTTTAATTGATAAAAAAATATGTGAGATATATGTGTATATAGATATAGTCTAGTAATCTTATTAATGGACTTCCCAGGTGCCACTAGTGGTAAAGAACCTGCATGCCAATGCAGGAGATATAAGAGACGTGGGTTTGATCCCTGGGTTGGAAGATTCCCTGGAGGAGGGCATGGCAGCCCACTCCAGTATTCTTGCCTGGAGAATCCCATGGACAAAGGAACCGGGCAGGATCACAGAGAGTCGGACACAACTGAAGTAACTTAGCATGCGGTGTTATTAAACTCTCTTACTGGTTTTGGTTTATACGTGCATAGTTTAGGCTTTTTTTTAGAAACATAAATCACATCCCCTGTAAATAATGATACTTGATCTCTTTCATTCCAATTTGCCTTATGTTTCTCTTTCATGCCCTAATGCCTTGACCAAGACATCAGCGCGTATTAAAGTGATGAGTGAGCCCCTCACCTTGTATCTGAACATCAGAGAGAGGGCTTTCAGGATGTCCTCATTAACTATGATGTTTGTTATAACCTTTCATATTAGATTGAACAATATAAAAATTAGTGGCATTTGACCATTTCTGACTTACAAAAACAGCAGTTTTGTATATTTTAACATAATAGTAGCTCTTATCAGGTTAAGGTAGTTCCCTCCTATTCTGATGTTTCTTAAAGATTTGGAATAGTTTTTTTTATATATATATTATGAATGGTGTGGGGTTTTTTTCAAATGCTTTTTCTGCATTTACTGAGTTGACATATTTCCATGTTTCTTGTTATTGTTTGATTTCTAAATACTAGAGCAGTCATGTTTCTGGATTAAACTCAATGTTTCTTATTTGACATTTTGTATTTATATTCTGGAATGAACATGCCCTGTGAACATGAATTATGAATTCATGTTGACTGAATTATGTCCTGTGACTTTATTTTATTATACTGTGTTTTCAGATATTACCTGTGCCTGTTTGCTTTCTCTTTGCTATCTATAATTCTGATTAGTTTTCTCATGCTATTCTATGTATCTTTTAACCTCTCTTTCACATTTTCCTTACTTTTGTTTGGGGTGGCCTTTCTGTATTCTGGTGGTCTGTGGTTCCTTTTTATTGTGGAGGTTTCTCCCAGTGGGTGGGGTTGGATGATTGGCTTGTCGAGGTTTCCTGGTTAGGGAAGCTTGCGTCGGTGTTCTGGTGCATGGAGCTGAATTTCTTCTCCCTGGAGTGCAATGTAGTGTCCAGTAGTGAGTTTTGAGATAGGTCTATGTGTTTGGTGTGACTTTGGGCAGCCAAAGTCACATATGTTGATGCTCAGGGCTATGTTCCTGTGTTGCTGGAGAATCTGTGTGGTATGTCTTGCTCTGGAACGTACTGGCTCTTGGGTGGTGGTTGGTTTCAGTGTAGGTATGGAGGCTTTTGGATGATCTCTTATTACTTATTGTTCCCTGTAGTCAGGAGTTCTCTGGTGTTCTCAGGTTTTGGGCTTAAGTCTCCTGCCTCTGGATTTCAGTCTTATTCTTCCAGTAGCCTCAAGACTTCTCCAGCTATACAGCACTGATAATAAAACTTCTAGGTTAATGGTGAAAAGATTCTCCACAGTGAGGGACACCCAGAGAGGTTCACAGAGTTACATGAAGAAGAGGAGAGGGAGGAGGAGATAGAGATGAGCAGGAGGAGAAAAAGGGAGACTCAAGAGGAGAGAGACAGATCTATGCAGTACTCTGTTCCCTAAGTGTTCTCTGTAGCCCAGAAAACCCACAGAGATTCACAGAATTGGAATGAGAATAGAAGGGGGAGGGAGGAAATAGAGGTGATCTGGGGGAGAAAAAGAGTCGAAAGGGGGAGAGAGTAATCATCACACTCCTGAGTAAAAATGGGTACTGAATATTAGATTCTTAAATGTCCAAAGTTGATATCAAATACTGAAAAACAAAGATTAAAAATCTAGAGTACAGGTTAGACTCTTAAAAATACAATATTAAAAACAAAAACAAAAAATTTAAGAAAAATATATGAAGTTCACTTTAAAAATAGGGTGTTTTTTTTTTGCAAGGTTATAGTGGGTTATGAAAATGAAAGTTAAGGAGTAACAGAGGAGTAATAGAGGACTTTAAAAAAAAATAAAAGAAAAAATTAAAAAAAAATTTTTTTAATTAAAAATAATAATAGTAAAAGTATATCTAGGAATTTCTCTGGAGCTGTTGCAGGCAGTGTGTGTTCGGTTCAGTTTCAGATAGCTCCTTCTTCCAGCTTACACTTCTCGATATCTACAGGCCCTTTCCGGTGTAGTCAGTGTTACCTACAGGGATTTTAACCTGTTGCACCGGTCACTTCTGAAGCTGTTCCCTTTGTTTATTTGGCTTCTGTTTGCCGGTCTCTTCAGTGTCTAATTTCTGCCCTGATACAGGCGGGTGGAGATGGTCTCTTGTTTAGGTTCACTTGTTCAATCCTGCTGCGGGGAGGGAGGGGCGCTGCAGACAGATATCGCTGGCCTGTGTGGGGAGCACTCACAGTGTTCCGGCCACACTGGGTTTGCCCCCGCTCACCGGTGTGTGCCTTCCCCATCTACACTGCTCAGGCTCCAGGCTGCTTTATAGGGAGCAGGCCCTGCGTTGCGTGCGGTTCCAGTTTTCGGGTCCTCCACAAAAGCACAGACTCGGTTGGGCCTGCGTTTTGTGCCTTCCCCGCCCGAGCAGCTCAGACAGCCAGGAGTTTGACGGGCGCACTCTCCCCGGGTGCGGTGCGCCTTCTCCCCTCGGAGGTCCCAGCCTCAGTTTCCGCGCGCCGGTCCGGTGCGCCTCGTGACTGTTCTAGGGAGGTGGTCTCTAGCCGCGACCCTCCCGGCGGATGTCAACCACCCAGAATCTCAGGAAGTCTTTGGTTAGAAACTGGGAGCCTGTTTGCAGTTAGGTAGGGGTGCCGTCTCTGGGGCCGCATTTGCCCCTTTCCCCTCCCCCCTGCCTCCTGCCTCTTGCCTCTGGCGGGGCTGGGCCGGTCCACAGCCAGCTAGCTCTTCTCTGGGATCCCTCAGTCCTTCCTTTGTTCTGCAAACGCCCGGCAGTGTCTTCGGTTAGGGCTTTTCTCAGGTTAATTTTCTCTCTCTCTCTTGCTATCCCACAGTTTAAGTTGCTATCTCTCCTTAGCTCCCTCAGATTGCCCTCAGGGCACTCAGGCCCGGTCCTTACCCTCAGCAATGCCGCCCGCTCCTCTCCGTTCCGCCCCCACTTGCTGGTGGCGGATGTGAGCGTCTGGGGTACTTCTCTGCTGGGAGTTGCTTTTAGGCATGTAATCTGTGGGCTTTATTTATTCTTCCTCCTGGTTAGGTTGCCTTCTGAGATTCGAAAACTTCCCCCAGACCCACCAGTGAGAGGGTTTCCTGATGTTTGGAAACTTCCTCTATTAAGACTCCCTTCCCTGGACGGGTCTCCATCCCTAACTCTTTTGTCTTTTTATCTTTTATATTTTGTCCTAGCTCCTTTTGAAGAGAATGGGGCTGCTTTTCTGGGTGCTTGATGTCCTCTGCTAGCGATCAGAAGTTGTTTTGTGGAGTTTGCTCAGCATTCAAATGTTCTTTCAATCCACATTTTCCTTACTTTTGTCTCTCTCATGCATTCTGATTAATTTCTTCTGATAAATATTCCAAAGTCCCCTTTTGAGTTATTTTTAACTCCTAAAAGTTCCATTTCAAATCTGTATGGCTATTTTTCACAATTTCTTGTTCCCTGCATGTATGTTTAAAGTTATTCATTATTTATTTTATTAATCATAAGCTGTTTTATAGTCTATGACTAATATGTGAAATCTTTATAGGTCTGTTTCTCCTTGCTCTTATTTTTTTCTACAAATTCTCACTCATGGTACTGTACTTTCCTGCCTTCTTTTTCATGATTTCTTTTGCCTTTTGCTTGTATTCCTTAAAAAAAATTTATTTGCTGGAATTCTTGGAGATTTGGGGTAGAGTTCCTAGTGTAAAGAGAATTGCCTTTTGCTCTCATCTGTCAGCTATGGGTACTTATCAAGCCTGTCTAAAACAACTAAATTACTGGTTTCAGGTTTTGTTGAACACCCATATGTGTTATAAGATATGTGAATTTGGGCTGTCTAGGCTCCAAAGGGGCAGCTTATTATTACATCTTCCTGAGGGAATCTCCTCTCTGTCTTCTCAGTAGAAAGATTTAGAGAGCAATTTTCATTGCAGTTCCTTGAGACTATAACCCTTTGGGTTCCCAGTGTTATGATGAGGACTTTTGTGTAGACTCTGATTTTAGGCAGGCCCTTGGTTTCTTCTCCTGTATTCATGCCCCAGAGAAGTGTCACACTGAAGTTCAAGTTCACAGCAGTTTGGCCACTAATCTCAATGTCAAAGACTGCTTTGGTGCACTACTTACGTATCTGGGTTTCCATCTTATTACCTATGTTTTCCTGTCTTTCTTGCCTGCTATCAGCTCTTTTAGTAACTTTTTTAATCCAGTATTTTAAATTTTTCTCAGTAGGAGGGTCAATATGAAATATTTTGCCTACTGTAGTACTGGAAACTGAAGTCCAGAGGTAATATTTTTTGCTTATTTACTGTATAACTGGTTATTTTTTTAATTAATTTATTTTAATTGGAGGATAATTACAATATTGTGATGGTTTCTGCCATACATCAACATGAATGGGCCATAGGTATACATGTGTCCCCCCCATCCTGAACCCCCTTCCCACCTCCCTCCTCACCCCATCCCTCTAAGTTGTCCCAGAGCACAAGCTTTGGGTGTTCTTCATGCATCCATCTCGCACTGGTCATCTATTTTACATATGGTGGTGTATATGTTTCAATGCTGTTCTCTCAAATCATCCCACCCTCTCCTTTTCCACTGAGTCCAAAAGTCTATTCTTTACCTCTGTGTCTCCTTTGCTGCCCTGCATGTTGAATCGTCAGTGCCATCATTGTTAATATACAGTATTTGTCTTTCTCTTTCTGATTTACTTCACTCTGTTCATATACCTCATTAGAACTGACTCAAATTGTTCCTTTTTATAGCCGAATTGGGGTACATGTGTCTCTTTCAATTCTGTTTTCCTCAGGGTATATGCCCAGCAGTGGGATTGCTGGGTTGTATGGCAATTCTATTCCCAGTTTTTTAAGGAATCTCCACACTGTTCTCCATAGTGGCTGTACCAGTTTGCATTCCCACCAACAATGTAAGAGAGGGTTCCCCTTTCTCTACACCCTCTCCAGCACTTATTGTTTATAGACTTTTTGATGATGGCCATTCTGACTGGTGTGAGATGATACCTCATTGTCGTTTTGATTTGCATGTCTCTAATAATGAGTGATGTTGAGCATCTTTCAATGTGTTTATTATGTCTTCTTTGGAGAAATGTCTGTTTAGGTCTTTTGCCCACTTTTTGATTGGATTGTTCATTTTTCTGGTATTGATAGCTGAATGAGCTGCTTGTATATTTTGGAGATTAATTCTTTGTCAGTTGTTTCATTTGCTATTATTTTCTCCCATTCTGAGGGCTGTCTTTTCACCTTGCTTATAGTTTCCTTCACTGTGCAAAAGCTTTTAACTTTAATTAGGTCTGATTTGTTTATTTTTGTTTTTATTTCCCTTATTCTGGGAGGTGAGTCATAGAGGATCTTGCTGTGATTTATGTCAGAGAGTGTTCTGCCTATGTTTTCCTCTAAGAGTTTTATAGTTTCTGGTCTTACATTTAGGTCTTTAATCCATTTCGAGTTTATTTTTGTGTATGGTGTTAGAAAGTGTCCTAGTTTCATTTTTTATACATAGTTGACCAACTGACTACTTTTCTATTGTGATACCGATCATGAAGTCAGTGAATATAATTAGCAACCTACAGACTCAAACTTGGGGTTTCCCTGGTGACTCAGATGGCAAAGAATCCTCCTGCAATGCAGGTAGACCTGGGTTCCATCCATGGGTTGGAGGAGGGCATGGCAACCCACTCCAGTATTCTTGCCTGGAGAATCTCATGGACAGAGGAGCCTGGCAGGCTACAGTCTATGGGGTCGCAGAGTCGGACACAATTGAACGACTAAGCACAACACAGCACAGGCTCAAATTTACTTATTTCCCCAGGGAAGCTGAGACAGAGCCACAGAGAGAATCATATATTAATATATTCTGCTACTTAAGCAAGATGGTATCCTACTCCATTCTGGCCCATCATTTGGCAGTGATGAAGATCATACCCTTGACTTTGCAGAGGGGTCCCTAGAGAATCTCTTATTCTCTTCCCCAAACAGTGTTAAGCGTTACACTCAGCCCTCTGGATCCCTGGGTCCTGCATTTGCAGAATCAACTAACTGCAGATCAAAAATACTCAGGAAAAAAAAAAAAAGTAGAACCAATTCCAGAAAAGTAAAACTGGAATTTGCCACACACCAGCAACTATTTACATGGTATTTATATAGTATTAGATATTATGAGTAATCTAGACATGATTTAAAGTATATAGCTGGCCAATTCATGTTGATGTATGGCAGAAACCATCACAGTATTGTGAAGTAATTATCCTCTAATTAAAAATTAAAATTAAAAAAAGTATATGAGAGGATGTAAGTGCAATGAAGTCTCTCAGTCGTGTCTGACTCTTTGCGACCCCATGGACTGTAGCCTATCGGGCTCCTCCGTCCATGCGATTTTCCAAGCAAGAGTACTGGAGTGGGCTGCCATTTCCTTCTCCAGGGGATCTTCCCAACCCAGGGATCAAACCCAGGTCTCCCACATTGCAGACAGGCGCTTTACCATCTGAGCCACCAGGGAAGCCCAAATTCTACAAATACTACACTATTCATGTAAGGGATTGAGCATCCATGGATTTTGGTATCTTCAAGGGTCCTAGAACCCATCCCCCTTGAATACAGAGGGATAAATGTATTCATATGGTGGTTGCCATGACTTACAGCTTCCACTTGTGAGATTTCTTCTCTCCCTAACCCATGTCCAGGTGTGTCTGAATCAAAATGCTCGTGGTAATCAGACAGGGTGATTCTCCTTCTCCCCCCTCCCTGCCAGGGCACATGGAACACAGTCTGAAGATAGTTTTGGTTGTCAGAACTTAGGGTGACTCAAGGTGGGGCTGCTACTGGGATCTACTGGGCAGATGTCTGGGATGTTACTAAACAGTCCACCCAACAAAGAATTATCTGGCTCCAAATGTGTATAGTGCTGAGCTTGAGACATGCTGGGAATTGATGAACCCAGGTTTTTCCCATAAGAGGATGAATTCCTCAAATTGTCAGTGACAGAAAATACATTGTCAGCCAAATGCAAAAATATTACATTATAGCAAGTTGGCATCACCTCTGGGCTGAGAGAAATTGTTCACAGAAATATTTAAGCAGTACATGTTTTAGTCACTGCAGTGCATAAAACTGTCTTTAGGAACATGGACACAGTGTGACTTACTTAAGTAGAAAAGAAAAAAGTCCCAGTTTCCAGTCCTATCTGTTTCCCCTAAGAGTGGAAAAATCACTAATTGTGTATTAAATGGTTAAGTCAGGGCATGTGTGCTAAGTCACTTCAGTAGTGTCTTGATTCTTTGTGACCCTATGGACTGCAGCCTGCCCGGCTCCTCTGTCCAATCCAGAAAAATTAAAACTTCCACATTGACCAAAGGTCTCCCAGGACACCCATGTAGTAATTTGACTGAAATCTGATTATTAGAATTGCTGAGTCAGTATACATCACGAACAATTTCAGTGGCTTCCATTCAGGAGACCATTTTCCCTCAGAAAAATGTAATTCACTAGCACTTGAGAAAGAGATATTCTTCAAGTTGATTCAGTCACATTTTAAAATTTATGTGTAACTTAGGACATAAAATATATAAAGTTTCAATGATTCTGTACCAAATAAGATTGTACCAGCAGACTTGCTGAAGTCATTAATGAGAAGGGGTGAAATAACTTCTAGGAGAATAATCGGAGTTCAACAGAGAAGTAAAAACACCATGCATAATGTAAAGGGTTTATTATGGGGCTTATTGTGGGGATGGTGGAGCAGGTCACGTAAGGCTGTTTTCTCTGCATCTAGTGTTGAGCTGGCAGTTTAGCCAGACCAGCAATTGGAGGTGAGCTGGGCATAGATGAGACCAAAGACAAATGAGAAGCTGGATCTGTCTCTTTCAACCTCCAGCCTCAGTACTGTGGGTAGCCTTCAGGAGAAGCTGGTTTTGCCATGGCACTGCATGTGTGCTTGTCCCAGAGAAGCTAAGGAGGGAAGCTGTCAGGAGATGCAGTGCCATGGCAAAACCAGCTTCTGAAGGCTACCCAGAGCACTGACTACTGCCCCTGGCCGACAGGGTGAACCAGCAGATCAGTGGCAGCTCTCCTGGTACTCTACAGCAGGGCTGTAAATATAGCAGCTAAAATAGCTGCTGCTTAACTTCTTTTTTAAAAAGATTAACTTATTTAAACTGGAGGATAATTGCTTTATAATATTGTGATGGTTTTTGCCATACATCGACATGAATGGGCCACAGGTACACGTGTCCCCCATCCTGAACCCCCCTCCCACTTCCCTCCCTACCCCATCCCTCTGGGTTGTCCCAGAGCACTGGCTTTGAGTGCCCTGCTTCATGCATCGAACTTGCACTGGTCATCTCTTTTACATATGGTAATATACATGTTTCAATGCTATTCTCTCAAATCATCCCACCCTTGCCTTCTCCCAGAGTCCAAAAGTCTGTTCTTTTTTGGAAACTAAATATATTTTAATAAAAACCAAAATACAAAATAACTATTTTAGAAAACAGAAATATTTAATCCTTTTCCCACAAATTAGAAGTCGCTTCATCCCCAGAACATAGTTTTCAATACATGTTTGTGATGGTTTTTGCCTTAGTTTGTACCTAAGATTTGTTTCACAGACTGTTCATTAAACTGCTATTGCAAAGCAGAAGTGGGCGGGACCATCTCAGGAGGAAAAGATGTAGGAAAAGCCACACCTCGGAATCATTTGGAAATTCAACATTTTCTAATTTTATCTTTTGACTTCTCACTGCTAAGTATTTTCATTTCTTTACCACAATCTGTCCTTTCAGAAGACAGAATTGTTAATAGAAGTGCAGACACGAAAAGAATCTTTCTTTCCCACCCCTGCTGCAAAAGCCCAAGACTTTCTAAAACAAACCCACCCACCCCCTTCCCGAAACATGTCATCCAGAGTGATCCATCTGTCACCCAGAAATTTTCCCTTTCTCCCAATACACTATGCGACCAAGTTCTGTGACTTCCCTGCACCTCTAAATTCCAAGTATCACAGCCAGTGCCAGAAGTAAAACCTGAAAGATGAGAGCAGCAAAGGCCCCCTCTGCCAGTGCTAGGTTTCTTCTCAAGAATAATTATAACAGTAATCATAGAAAAACAAACAAAAAAAAAAAAAACACCCTGGTTCTCTGTAATCAGGGAAAAAGAAAGGCATTTGCCAGGATGACCCTGCCCCCTTCCTACATCCCACCCCTGCATTCCTACCGGGATGGAGTCCCTTCCACCCAGTACCCCTGCAGCACTGCTCCTGGCGAGGGCATCTGGCAAACATCCTCCAGCCAAGTGCAGCCCTGGCAAGGCGAGGACACCTTGGCACCAAAGACAGGAAGGGGCCGCTGGAGGACACAGCGGCATCTCCAGGATTTCTGATCCCCCGTTTGTTCCCCGTTACCACCCTGCCTCCCCCTGTCCTTCCACACCTGGGGGCTGAATGGAGGGTGGTGGCCTCGGGCCATCTGCGGGGCAAGGGGGAACACGGGGAGTCTTACAGTCAGTGACCCCATTGGTCTGTCCTAAGACTTGCTGTCTGGAAGCGTTCGCACTGCCCAGGCCTTTACCTCAAAGGTACAAATCAGTGTTCCTGCTTTTCTTCTGTGATTCCGGTCACCAGCAGGAGGTTGCAGGTCATGAACTGCACATTCAGCACAGTGCTCATCTGGCTGGTGTAGACGCCCAGGAGCTCACTGGACGAGCCATCGGCGGGCGTGCTGCTGTGCTTGCTGTTGATGTCCCAGATCCGCACTGAGTTATCCATGGATGCTGAGGCGATCAGGCTGCTGTCCGGGTTGAAGGTGACGCTGGTGATGTCATCCGTGTGGCCCTGTAGCTCTTTGTAAAGGGTCCCAGATGCCAGGTCCCACAGCTTCAGCAGCTGGTCCTCGCCCGCCGACACCAAGTACTTACCGTTGGGGGAAAAGGCCAAGCAGCGCACGGGGCCGTGGTGGCCTGTGAAGAGTCTCAGCGAGTTCCCCTGCTGGGCACTCCACAGCCGCACCGTCTTGTCTGTCGAGCCCGTGGCTAAATAGTTTGAATTGGGGTGGAACTTAACACAGTCCACATCCGCCAGGTGCCCGGCGTAGATTCGCAGTGGGTACGTCCGATCAAATGACCACAGCTTCGCGGTGCGGTCACGGGATGCACTGGCAAAGAACAGGTTGTGCGGGCTGATGTCCAGGTCCCACACTGGGTAGGTGTGGCCCTGGTACAGCACAGTGTTCGTGAAGCTCTCCAGGTCCCAGTACCTGATGGACGTGTCTTCAGAGCAGGAGAGCAGCGCGGAGCTGTCCGGGAGGAACCTGGTGCCGTACACCGGGCCGTGGTGTCCCTGCAGGACCTTCAGCTCCTTGGCTGCCTTGTCCTCATCGTCGTCCTCGGGGATATCATAAGCCAAGTCGATGCGGGACGCGTCTACTTGATGGGGGTTGGGTTTAAACTTCTTGGAAGTCAGACTCCACAGTTTTATACAGGAGTTGTCAAAGCCCGCGGCGAGCAGCTTGCTGTCCGGGGAGGCCTCTGCCGTATTCAGCAGCTGCACAGTGTTGTAGAAGGCGTAGGAGTAGATGGTGATGAGGGAGGGGGGGCCATCCTGGACGCACTTGATGGTCTCCTGAAGGATCTCCAGCTCCTCCTCCTTCTGCAGGATGTACTTGGGCAGGTCGGTGGACTCCAGGCCGCCACCCTGGCCGCTGGAGGAGCCGGCGCTGGAGGGGTCGCCGCTGGAGGGGTCGCCGCTGGCGTAGAGCTGGGAGTCCATCCTCTCGGCAGGCTGCACGTCCAGGTGGATGTGCCAGGTGAGGACTCTGCAAAGCGCGGTGTTGTTGTCACTCTGGAGGTAGTGGAGAAGGTAGTTGTAGCTGTCTTCTGACAGACGAACCACGTACTTACTGTCCAGGAAGGCCCGCAGCTGGAAGTTAGACATGATGTCTTGGCTGGTCTGGGTGGTCTGGAGCTGCTCGATGACGTCCTTCTGGCTGGCGTTCTGGAGAAACATTTCATGGAAGCGGCTGTAAAAGCTTTCCGCTGTGGTCTTTGGACCGTTCTGGACCAGGTCAAGATGGAGGTAGACAAAGAGAGGGTAGAGGAGAGGCGTCACTTCGTGGCTATGCTGGGAGTCAGAGTCCATGAGAAAATCCCGCAGCCGTCTGAACTGTACTTCATATTGCTGGGGGTCTGCCTGGCCAGGGGCTGCAGACACTGTGTTGGCACAACCAGATTCTGACTGGACTGCGAGGCTGGTAGCCATATCTTGCATGTTCTGTGACAGTCGCCGGATTTTCTTCGGTGGGCCATCGCTGCCCCAGTACTGCCGGCGTTTGAGGTAGCCGGACACGGACATCTGCATCTGGTCGGTGCGGAACGGTTCCATGACTGAAGATCCCAGGCAGCTTCCGCTTCCTGTGCCGGCCAGTGCCGCGAGGGTCGCCCCGCAACCGCTTCCGTCTCCGCTGAGAAAGGCTCGCTTGCCACTGGCTCTCTCCCGGCAGGCAGCCACCCCTCAACCAACCGACGCCGCCCAGCCCCGCCCCCACCCCACGCAGCCCCGCCCTACCCATCCCTCTCCTCCCCCACACCCCCATCCCCACGTGGTGGCTCTGGGCAGCCGCCCCCTGACTGACTAATGGGCAGAGTCGTCGCGGGCTGGGCCGGGCCGCTGATGCCCAAAAGTCTGTTGTTGTTTTTATGTATAATTTATGTATTTATTTCAATTGGAGGATAATTGCTTTACAATATTGTGATAGTTTGTGCCATACATCGACATGAATCAGCGACAGGTACACATGTGTCCCGCCATCCTGAACCGCCACCCCACCCCGCACCTCCCTTCCCACCCTATTCCTCCGGATTGGCCCAGAGCATCAGTTCTGAGTGCCCTGTTCCATGCACCGAACTTGCACTGGTCATCTCTTTTACATGTGGTAATATACAGGTTTCAGTGCTATTCTCTCAAATCATCCCACCCTCGCCTTTTCCCAGAGTCCAAAAGTCTGTTCTTTCCGTCTGTCTCTTTTGCTGCCCTGCATATAGGATCGTCATTACCATCTTTCTAAATTCCATATATATGTGTTAATATACAATATTTGTGTTTCTCCTTCTGACTTACTTCACTCTGTACAATAGGCTCCTGTTTGATCCACCTCATTAGAACTGATTCAAATGTGTTCATTTTTTTTTAATGTGTTCGTTTTTATAGCTGAGTAATGTTCCATTGTGTACATGTACCACAACTTCCTGATCCATTCCTCTGCTGAAGGACATCTAGGGTGCTTCCATGTCCTAGCTATTGTAAATGTTCATTGCAAAAGTCTGTTGTTTATGTCTGTGTCTCCTTTGCTGCCCTGTGCTGCTTAACTTCTTAACTTCTAAATCTCATGGGGCTTTCTCTGGTGGCCAACCCCAGCCTGGAAGTGCTGGGGAAAGAAATAATGGGAAACACAGTATAAACACACCACAAATATCCTGCTTGCCGAAGTAGGAGTAAATACTCTTGGATAAGCATTTCCCACCATGAAATGAGTGGATGATAGTATGGAAGGCTGGCAATAGCCTTGGGATTGTGGATGTTAGAGAATGTAATTCCAGAGGATGATAAATAAAGACAAAAGGACACTGGGAGTCTCTCTCAGGGAACTCTCTGTCCGAGGCTCTAACCTGTGGAAGAGGCCATGGGCATCTTGTTTAAGCTGGCAGCTAGACCTGTGATTGGAACTAGACAACAGTGAGGGCTGGAAGCTAGGTCCTTAGACATTATGATATTTGACTCTACTTTATAATTGTGGAAGTGTAAAAATATGTTTGAAAGACTAAGTAAGCTGGAGATTGGCAGGTTAACAAATCAAAAGAAAATGACATAATACTTTTTTAATAGAATCAGAGAAGGCAGTTGATAAATGAAACATATATTCATGATTTTAAATGAACTATTAATAAAATAGGAATTGATTAATTTACTTTCTTACCATGATGGAATTTAACAAAAAAGTCACTATTACAATTTATGGGGAAATGGTAAAAGCTTTTCTCATTAAAATCAGGACAAAGGATAGTTTTTATTACCATTGTTATTATTATTTTAAAATTTTTAGCCAAAACAATTAGACTAGAGAAATAAAAGGCATAAAAATTGGGAAGAATGAGGTAACATTATTTCTTATGGATAAAATTATATGTATAATTTTATATATTTATTATATATATAATAATATATATTATTGCTAGAAAACCCAACAGCATAAACTAAAAAACTGTTACAAATGATCTGGAATTTTAGTACATTTCTGGTGGTAAAATCAAATATAGACAGCAGTAGTTTTCATATAAATAAAACAATAGCCAATTACAAGACCAACTGAAGACTCTACCTGAGCAGTTGTAATGTGAATTATATATTCTGCAAAGGTGAAGATATCTTGTGTCTTACCATTTATAGAAAAGGTTTGCTGACTCCTATTCTAGATCACAAGAAAGAACTAGAAAGCAGAATACCTGATACAATACTAAACAATCTTTGCCCTCATGGAGCATATATACCAGTGGATTCTAGAAAATGAGAGCTACCTATTAGACAAAAAAAATCTAAAATCCTAGGGGACTTCCCTGGTGGTCCAGTGGTTAAGATTCCAGGCTTTCATTGCAAGAAGTGTGGGTTCAATCCTTGGTGGGGGAACTAAGATCCCACGTGCTGTACATAGCTACCAGGAAAATATATATATATATATATATATATATGTATGTATATATTTTAAAAATCTAAAATCCTAAATACCTTTACCAAGTCTATGAAACCTAAAACAAAATTACTTTATTAAAGGTAATCTAAGTACTTACCACTTTGCAGAGAAAGAGTAGCTTTCTAGTTCCTTTCAGTCCTTAAGGAAATGCTATCTCTCCATGATTAATCTCTGTGTGAAATAACTAAATTACTTCCTATCAAATGGTGATTTCCATTAATGCTATTTATCTGCTAATCTCTTATGTTGATTTCAGTAATACCTCCTGAATTTCAAGTTTGTCACCTATTAACTTTAAAAACTGTAATTCTAGCTTATGTCTCTGGTGTCCTTTCCTCCATGAAACAAAAAAGGCACTTAAAATATGCATGATGAAAAAAATATATGATGTTTATAGTAACATAATTTAAATAATTCTTGCATTTTGATCTCAGCAAATTGGATTTAATCTGTGAGCAAGGTTTCTCAGTCTTAGTACCGTTGACATGCCAGACCAAATCTTACTCTCTTGTGGGGCCTGTCCTGTGCATTATAGGATATTTAGCAGCATCCCTAGCCTTGACCCACTAGATACTGGTAGTGCCATCCAGTGAAGACATACAAAAATCTCTGCAGAAATTGCCAGATATCCTCTGGACAACAAAATCCCAATTAAATTCAGCCTCTCATGTTTTCTTATTACTTTGTTATCTTCATGGTGTTTTCAAAGACTCGATCATAGCCTTTGGTGGTAAGTACTACCAGGAAAATAATTTGACTTCTTAAGTCATATATATATATACTTAAGTATAGTTTGAAAGCTTGCCCAGAAAAAACTTTTTCACTAGTATTTTCAAACCACATCATTTTGTCGAAGTAACCAAA
The DNA here is from genome assembly GCF_019320065.1 of Cervus canadensis. NCBI lineage: Eukaryota > Metazoa > Chordata > Mammalia > Artiodactyla > Cervidae > Cervus > Cervus canadensis. Next base: position 19,424,306 of record NC_057419.1, read on the forward strand.
GACAAGATTATAGCTCTGACTGACAAATGCAAGCTAAGTAAGTTGTTTTATTAATACTGATGTTGTCAACCTAAAGAAAATTCTTTGTTTGAGAGCATCATCCTAAAGCTATTTTCTGTTAAAGTAACTATAGTGGAAAATTATTTCCAGAGTTGGTGGAGTAAGGACCTCTGAAAAATCACTCTTGCATAAGAGGCTTGAACAACACTGTAAACCAAATAGATCTATCATACATCTATAGAACACTCTACCCAACGAGAGCAAAATACACATTCATGTCAAGTTTAAGATAGGCCTTTAAGATAGGCCATACACTGGACTGCAAAAACACATTTCCATGCATGTGAAAGAATTGAAAGTCATACAAAGTGTATTAATCAACCACAATGGAAAAAAAATTAGAAATCAATAGCAGAAGAAAATTTAGGAGACTCACAAATATGTGGAAATTAAACAGTGTACTCCTAAATAACCAGTAGTCAAAGAAAAAAATCATAATGGAAATTAGAAAATAAATGAAAATACAACATATCAAAACGTATGAGATGTAGCTAAAGTAGTACTCAAGAGGAAAGGAAAGAAGATCTCAATGACCTAATATTCAATCTTAGGAAATTAGCGAAAGAATAGCAAACTAAACCCAAAGCAAGCAGAAGGAAGGAAATAATGAAAATTAGAGCAGGAATAAATGAAACAAAATAGAAAAATAGTAAAGAAAATTGATGAAACCAAATGTAGATCATTTGCAAAGATCAACAAAAATTGACAAACTTTTGGCTATACTGACCTAGAAAAGAACACTCAACTAAAATCAGGAATCAAAGAGGAGACTTTATTACCAACTTTGCAGGAGTAAAAAGGGTTGTAAGGGAATTCTATGAGATATTATAGGGCTTCCTGGTGACTCAGATAGTAAAGAATCTGCCTGCAATGTGGGAGACCCAGATTCAATCCCTGGGTGGGGAAGATACCTTGGAGAAGGGAATGGCTACTCACTCCAGTATTCTTGAGGCTTTCCTGGTGGCTCAGATGGTAAAGAATCTGCCTGCAATGCAGGAGACCCAGCTTTGGTCCCCTGGAGAAGGAACTGGCAACCCACTTCAGTATTCTTGCCTGGAGAATTACATGGACGGGGGTACCTGGAGGGCTATAGTCCATGGGGTCGCGAAGAGTTAGACACAACTAAGTGACTAACACTTTCACATGAGATATTATATGCCAACATATTAGATGGTCTAGATAAAACGGACAAATTCTAGAAAGATACAAATGACCAAAACTGACTCCAGAAGCAATGGAAAATTTTAGTAGACTTCTAACAAGAGATTGAAATAGTAGTCATAAACTTTTTAGAAAGAAAATCTCAAGCTCAGTTTTCACTGATGAATACTGCCAAACATTTAAAGAAAAATTCAAGCCAATCCTTCACCAACTTTTTAACAAAATTGAAGTTTTAACACAACTCATTCTATGAGGCTTTGATACCAGTATTGGACAAATAGTATCAGAATAAAAGAAAACTTCAGGCCAATAGCCCAAGTGTAGTAGATGTAAAAATATCCACAAAATACTAGCAAACTAACTCCAGCAACATATTAAAAGGATTATATACCATGACCAAGTGTAATCTATTGCAGGGGTAAAAGCTTGGTTTAAGATGTGAAAATCAATTTAAGAGATTACATCAATAGAATGAAGGACAGTAACCACATGATCATCTCAATAGATGCTGATAAAGCATTTGACAAAATCCAACACTCTCATAATAAAAATGCTCAGAAACCTAGCAGAAGATAGTTTCCTCAAGCTATTGAAGGGCATTTACAAAAACATGAAAGTTATATCATACTTAATAGTGAAAGATTGAACAATTTCTTCTTAAGATCAGGAACAATCGTAGGGTTTGCTGTTCCCACTTCTAGTCTGCCTTGTGCTGGAGGTCTCAGCCAGGGCAGTTAGGCAAGGAAAATAAATAAAAGGCATAAAGATTAGAACGAAAGAAGTAAAACTATCTCTATTAGTAGATGACATGTTTTGTATATTGAAAATCCTAAGGAATCTACAAAAAACTATTAGAACTAAAAAATAAGTTTAACATGGTTGCTGAATAGAAGATCAATATACAAAAATCAGTTGTATTTTTATATAACTAGCAATGAACAATCCAAAAATGAAATTAAGAAAGCAATTTCATTTATAATACTGTCAAAAAAATACAAATAAATTTAACAAAAGAAATACAAGATCTGCTGCACACTAAAAACGTCATTGAATAATTTAAAGAAGACTTAAATGAAAGGAAATAATCATGTTCATGAATTAGAAGATTTAATATTGTTAAGATGACAACACTCCCTAAATTGATCTACAGATTCAACACATTCCCTATCAAAATTCCAGCTGCCTCTTTTGAAGAAAGTGATCGGGTGATTCTAAAATTCATATGGAAGTAGAAGGGACCCAGATCACAAGAACCCTGTGATCACCTCTACCTAGAGATTCCAAGGTGAAGATATAGATAGCATTATTTTCAAAATTCCTGCCAAGGGACCCATTCTTTATCCCTTGTTTTGCTGGTGAAATCAGCTAGGTGGACCAAAGAGATGCTAGACATCTTAAAGCTATGATTTTTTTGCATCTAAAATTTCAAAGTTGCTATGGTTGTTTTTTCCTCTCCAAAAATCAGTGCCTGGGGACTTCCCTGGCAGTCTAGTGATTAAGATTTCGCCTCCAATGCAGGGGGTGTGAGTTCGATCCCTGGTCTGGGAGCTAAGATCCTACATGCCTCACAGCCAAAAAACCAAAACATAAAACAGATAGAATATTGTAACAAATTCAATAAAGACTTTTAAAATGGTCCACATCAAAAAAAAAAAAAAAAATCAGTGCCCAGGTTAGGCATTTGTAAGTATGTGTTTGTTCTACTCCTATGTCCCTGAGGCAAGGACATAGATAAGGATTGGCTGTCCCATGACAGCTCCCTTTCAGGGCATGTCATAGAGGGCCAGGAGCTGGGCTCATTGGCAGCAGCCCAGGAATTAAACACTTGGAGCCAACACCGTCCTCCTCGGTCAGATCACTCCTTGGCCTATGTGAGGTAACTGGATCTCAGGGCAGAAGAGGTCCTGGTTAAAAAAACAAACAAACAAACAAAACTGTAGTAGGTTAATTGCTTATTCCGGACATCTTTGTAACTGGAAACTCTATAAAATACGATGTCCCCTCTTTCCTGCCAGAGTAATAGTTTACATGGCAAAAATTAAAAGCCAACTTTTTCTCAACTAGGTTTCCTGATTCCTAACCCTCATTCTGTATTTATGGAATGATTTAAGTATTATTCTAAAAGTTCATCACCAAGCAAACAGAATAATGTATCTGCCTCAGAAACCCAAAGGACTAGATAGAATAGGTCATTCCATGCCTACAAAGACTTGTTCTGATAAATGCTAATACCGAAAGGGCACAGACATTAGCTTTGGTGGGTCAATGGCTACTAATTCAGACTTTGAGAAAGAAAGCCTTTTCAGTGGTTGGGTACTCAATCTTATGAGACCTAGAACAGCAACTTCTCCAAGATTCTTACTCCTCACAATCTGTAGGAAAGAAATGGGGTGGTTAATACAATAGGATTGATAAGCATGAGGGTTTTGATTAGGCAGACCTGGGTTTGAATCCTTGAACCACCACTTAGTAGCTGGGTGACCTTGGATGGGTATAAGGTTAAGAGAGGTTAAGTATAACCTCTCTGTGTCAGGTTTTCTCTATGATGTCATGATGATAATCCCTAACTTACAAGGTTGTTGTAAGATTTGAAAATGACATGAAGAGATGCACAGCTTCACTAGTAATCAAGAAATGGGACAGACTTTATTTTCTTGGGCTCCAAAATCACTGCAGATGGTGACTACAGCCATGAAATTAAAAGACCCTTGCTCCTTGGAAAAAAAGCTATGGACAACCTAGACAGCATATTAAAAAGTAGAGATGTTACTTTGCCAGCAAAGGTCCATCTAGTCAAAGCTACAGTTTTTCCAGTAGTCATATATGGATGTGAGAGTTGGGCTATAAAGAAAGCTGAGCACCGAAGAATTGATGCTTTTGAACTTTGATGTTGGAGAAAACTCTTGAGAGTCCCTTGGACTGCAAGGAGATCAAACCTGTCAATCCTTAAGGAAATCAGTCCTGGATATTCATTGGAAGGACTGATGCAGAAGCTGAAGCTCCAATACTTTGGCCGCCTGATGTGAAGAACTAACTCATTGGAAAAGACCCTGATTCTGGGAAAGATTGAAGGCAGGAGGAGAAGGGGAGGACAGAGGATGAGATGGTTGGATGGCATCACCAACTCGATGGACATGAGTTTGAGCAAGCTCCAGGAGTTGGTGACGGACAAGGAATGGCGTGCTGCAGTCCATGGGATCACAAAGAGTCGGACACAGCTGAGCAACTAAACTGAACTGAAGAAATGGGAAGACGGCAAGGAAATTCCATTTTATACACATAAGATTGTGAAAAATAGGAAGCCTGACAATACCAAGTGTTGAGAAGAAGGTAAAACAATGAATCTCTTGTATAACATATCTCTCATACATTATATCTTGGCCAAATACTTTGGAAAATGGTAAAACATTATATCATAAACTTAAACATTCTTAAATTCTATGATCTAGAGTTTCTATTCCTACATGTATACCCCAGGGAATCTCTTGCATGTGGTTTTCCACAAATATGTACAAAAATGTTTATAGCAGCACTGTTCAAAACAGCAAAAAATGTGAAATAACCCACATGCCATTGACAAAAGAATGAGTAAACTAATTTTTATACATTCGTACAACAGAGCATTAAACAGAAGTGAAAATAATTGAACCACAGCTGCTTGCAACAATATGCTGGGTGAAGACTAAAGTACAAGATCCTGTCACCAAGTTCATTGCAAATAAAGTAAATGAAACAAAAGAAAAAGACAAGGGAACAATAAACACAAAATTAATACAGTGACACCATCAGAGAGAGGCAGTATGGGAGAGGAGCAGAACACAGGGTAGAATTAAGTTGTTGGTGATGTCCAAATTCCTGGATTGGGTAGGATGTTCATGGATGGTCACAAACACTCAATAACAGGTATTAATGGTATTAGAAATGAAAGTTGGTGGAAATACAAAAAACCTCGAATAGCCAAAGTAATCTTGAGAAAGAAGAATGGAACTGGAGGAATCAACCTGCCTGACTTCAGACTATACTACAAAGCCACAGTCATCAAGACAGTATGGTACTTGCACAAAGACAGAAATATAGATCGATGGAACAGAATAGAAAGCCCAGAGATAAATCCACGAACCTATGGACACCTTATCTTCAACAAAGGAGGCAAGGATATACAATGGAAAAAAAAAAACAACCTCTTTAACAAGTGGTGCTGGGAAAACTGGTCAACCACTTGTAAAAGAATGAAACTAGAACACTTTCTAACACCATACACAAAAATAAACTCAAAATGGATTAAAGATCTGAATGTAAGACCAGAAACTATAAAACTCCTAGAGGAGAACATAGGCAAAACACTCTCTGACATGAATCACAGCAGGGATCCTCTATGACCCACCTCCCAGAATATTGGAAATAAAAGCAAAAATAAACAAATGGGACCTAATGAAACTTAAAAGCTTTTGCACAACAAAGGAAACTATAAGCAAGGTGAAAAGACAGCCTTCAGAATGGGAGAAAATAATAACAAACGAAGCAACAGACAAAGGTTTAATCTCAAAAATATACAAGCAACTCCTGCAGCTCAATTCCAGAAAAATAAATGACCCAATCAAAAAATGGGCCAAAGAACTAAACAGACATTTCTCCAAAGAAGACATACAGATGGCGAACAAACACATGAAAAGATGCTCAACATCACTCATTATCAGAGAAATGCAAATCAAAACCACAACGAGGTACCATTACATGCCAGTCAGGATGACTGCTATCCAAAAGTCTACAAGCAATAAATGCTGGAGAGGGTGTGGAGAAAAGGGAACCCTCTTACACTGTTGGTGGGAATGCAAACTGGTACAGCCGCTATGGAGAACAGTGTGGAGATTCCTTAAAAAACTGGAAATAGAACTTCCATATGACCCAGCAATCCCACTTCTGGGCATACACACCAAGGAAACCAGAACTGAAAAAGACATGTGTACCCCAATGTTCATCGCAGCACTGTTTATAATAGCCAGGACATGGAAGCAACCTAGATGCCCATCAGCAGATGCATGGATAAGGAAGCTGTGGTACATATACACCATGGAATATTACTCAGCCATTACAAAGAATTCATTTGAATCAGTTCTAATGAGATGGATGAAACTGGAGCCCATCATACAGAGTGAAGTAAGCCAGAAAAATAAAGACCAATACAGTATACTAATGCATATATATGGAATTTAGAAAGATGGTAACGATAACCCTATATGCAAAACAGAAAAAGAGACACCGATGTACAGAACAGACTTTTGGACCCTGTGGGAGAAGGCGACGGTGTGATGTTTCGAGAGAACAGCATCGAAGCATGTATATTATCAAGGGTGGGTGAAACAGATCACCAGCCCAGGCTGGATGCATGAGACAAGTGCTCAGGGCTGGTGCACTGGGAAGACCCAGAGGGATCAGGTGGGGAGGGAGGTGGGAGGGGGGATCGGGATGGGGAATACATGTAAATCCATGGCTGATTCATGTCAATGTATGGCAAAATCCACTACAATATTGTAAAGTAATTAGCCTCCAACTAATAAAAATAAACGGAAAAAAAAAAAAAACAAATTTGGGTGGATCCAGGTATTGTGGGGGCACTCTTTAAGAAAAATAATATGAACTTACAAATATACAATGTTCTTGGCCACTCTAGTGTTCCCTCACGTGAGGGGGAGGTGTGATGGAGAAGTCAGAATGGAAAGAGACAGTGGTCTTAGATAACTACATTTCAGACTTCTTGCTTTTGCAAGGTTTACCTGTGACCCTGTTAACACATTTCCCCAGCACTGCTAGTCATGTGGAAAAAGGTTCTGCAAGTTAGGGACCCTGAAGCTTAAGCTTCACTGGCTTCATGGTATATGCACTTCTGCCTGATCAAGGAGGATAAATATAAAGAGCATTGCATAGGTCTAGTCTTAGCTCTACAACTCCAGCTGTGTGTTGTCAGGCAGGTTACTTACCCTCTCTGGACCTCAGCTTCCTTCTCTGTGAAATGAATGAATAAACTAGATCAAACAATATCTTCAGACTCAAATATCCTGCAATTCTATTAGTGAGGATCCAGAGAATCATTTAATAGACAAGCAATATGAACTGTGTGTTGTCATTATAATGTGCTTATAATAGGTTATAAGTTAAAACTCTGTCATCCCCTATGTAGCCTGTGATCATAGACTACATTGAGCATGAAAGACAGTTCTTTGGCACAGAATTTTTATTCTCTCAGGATGTAAATATTTTAAAATACAACATTATGAAAGCGCAAGACACTTTAGTAAGACAGGAATAGTAAGTTATACATAAAAAGAGTGGGCAAAATTAAAGTTAACCTCAATTAACATGAATGTTTGCTTAAAAAGTCAAGACAAAACAATGTATAATTAAAAGTACTAATAAAAGAATCCAATGATAACAAAGGGTGATAACTAAACCAGACAAAACATAATCCGTTTTCTTTTAATTCCAGACACAGAAATCTAAGTTCTTTCGTTCTCCAAACCAGAGAATGCTATCACCTTGGGATGGTACGTGGTCACTTTCTTGTTTTATTTTATTTTTATTTTCTTCATTACCAGTCACTAGTCCCATGGCTCCATCTCCACTCAGTCTTGTGACGGATGATACCAGGGACATCCCAAATCCAGTCAGAATTAGCCTGTGGACTTCTTGGTTCCATTCTGGTGTGAAGCCTGGCTGCACCCTCTCACCCCTCACAGGCCCACTTGAATATATTTGTTATCTCTCTTGTGATGTATGTGCATCTCTGCAAGCTAAAAACCATGTATCTTTAAATTTATACAATGGTATTGTCTTATAAGGGCTTCCCTGGTGGCTCAGACGGTAAAGAATACGCCTGCAATGTGGGAGACCTGGGTTTGATCCCTGGGTTGGGAAGATCCCCTGGAGGCGGGCATGGCTACCCACACCAGTATTCTTGCCTGGAGAATCCCCATGGACAGAGGAGCCTGGCGGGCTACAGTCCTTGGGGTCGCAAGAGTCAGACACAACTGAGTGACTAAGCACAGCACAGCACTGACTTACAGGTCTCATCTATTTCTTTTTCTGACTTGAGAATGTGTTTTTAAAATCTTTCCACAGTGCAATTGCTTTTAATTCCAGAATAGCATGTATCTTATTTATCCATTTCACCATTGATGAACAGCTAGGTTGCCTCCAACTCCTTGTTTTCCCAAACAAAGCTCCAGTGAGCAAGCCTGTTCAGTTACCATCATGGATTCATGCGAGAGTTATATCTACGTTCTATACAAGGGAGTGGGAATTCCATTTCTTTGGGAATATGTGTAATTTCCCTTAAACTTAAAACACCACTATTTTTGTCCACAATAGCTACACCAGTCTTAACTCTTGCTGGAAGTCCATGAGTTTTTCTGTTTCCTCACCTCTTCACAAACACTTCATATTTTATGATAATAAAATGGTTTACTTTGCATTTTTCGATTACCAGAGAGGTTGTGCATCTCCTCTTGTTCTTGTTTACTCAGTAACAATTCTGTTTCTGTGACTTGTCTTTTCTTGTAATTCATCCATTTTCTTATCTTATTTCTGCCTTTTTTTTTTGTTAATTTACATTATTTCCCTGTATGTTATAGGTACTAATCTTTTGACTCTAGTTTTTGATGTTGCAAAAATCTCCAACTAAGCCACTTGTATTAATTTTACATGTGATGTCTTTCATTCCAAAAAGATCTTTAGTGTTGATGTAAACAAATAACGTCTTTCAACTAGGTAATAATTAGTTTTTTAAATAATTGGAAAAATCCATTTGCCAGGAGAAAACCATATGGAAAGTGTATGATGTTGAGATTGCAAAGTGAAAAATGTTTCCTTAAACTAGTTTTGAACTACCTGGTTTTTGTGAAAATCAAACACCTTGTCTGGATGCAAACACTATTCTAAAGTTCTTTGAATAAAATTCCCATATTTCCAGGTCATATTGACTTTGACAAAGAGCAGAAGTCTATTTAACAATCATGTTAAGCTCTAAGAATTTATTCTTTGATTTGTACATATATTTTGTATATAAATTTTATGTACAGTGTTTATGAGTTGTATTATGCAATAATAAAAATTAGTAGATGTGATTTTGGTAGGTTTTTAATACATATTTATCAGATTTGTTGTTGTTGTTCAGTTGCTAAGTCGTATCCAACTCTTTGTGACCCCCATGGACTGCAGCACGTCAAGTCTCTCTATCCTTCAATATCTCCCAGAGTTTGCCCAAGTTCATGTCCGTTGAATCGATGATGCCATCCCACTGTCTCATCCTCTGTCACCCTCTTCTGCCCTCAATCTTTCCCAGCATCAGGGTCTTCTCCAGTAAGTCGACTGTTCGCATCAGGTGGCCAAAGTATTGGGGTGTGAGCTTCAGCAACAGTCCTTCCAACGAATATTCAGGGTTGATCTCCTCTAGGATTGACCGGTTTGATCTCTCGAGAGTCTTCTCCAACAACACAATTCAAAAGCATCAATTCTTTGGTGCTCTGCCTTCTTTATGGTCAAACTCTCACATCTGTACAGGACTGCTGGAAAGATCACAACTTTGACTATATGGACCTCTGTTGGCAAAGTGATATCTTTGCTTTTCAACACACTGTCCAGGTTTGTCATAGCTTTCCTTCCAAGGAGCAGGTATCTTCTAATTTCATGGTGGCATTCACCATCTGCAGTCATTTTAGAGCACAAGAAGAGGAAATCTGTCACTGCTTCCACATCTTCCCCCTCTATTTGCCATGAAGTGATGGGACCAGATGCCATGATCTTAGTTTTTTTAATACTGAGTTTTAAGCCAGCTTTTTCATGCTCCTCTTTCACCTTCATCAAGAGGCTCTTTAGTTCCTCTTAGGTTTCTGCCATTAGAGTGGTATCATCTGTATCTGAGGTTATTAATATTTCTCCCAGCAATCTTGATTCCAGCTTGTAACTCATCCAGCCTGGTATTTCACATGATGTACTCTGCATAGAAGTTAAATAAGCAGGGTGACAATATACAGCCTTATTGTACTCCTTTATTATAATAATAGTAGAAATCCAACACAAAAAATAAAAGGGGAAGAAAAAAGAACCCCAGTGACTGCAGCCATGAAATTAGAAGATGCTTGCTTCTTGGAAGAAAAGCTATGACAAGCCTAGACAGCGTATTGAAAAGCAAAGACATCATTTTGCTGACAAAGGTCCATATAGTCTAAGGTATGATATTTCCAGTGGTCATGTACAGGTGTGAGAATTCGACTATGAAGAAAGCAGAGCGCCAAAGAATTGATGCTTTTGAACTGTGGTATTGGAGAAGACTCTTGAGAGTCCCTTGGACAGCAAGACGACCTAACCAGTCCATCCTAAAGGAAATCAACCCTGAATACTCATTGGAAAGACTGAGGCTGAAGCGGAAGCCCCAATACTTTGGCCACCTGATGCGAACAACTGACTCATTGGAGAAGACCCTGATCCTGGGAAAGATTGAGCACAGGAGGACAAGAGGGTATCAGAGGATGAGATATTGGGTGGCATCACTGATTCAGTGGACACGAACTTGGGCAAACTCCAGGAGATATTGAGGGACAGAGAGGCTTAGCATTCTGCAGTCCATGGGGTCGCAAAGAGTTGGACTTGGCAGCTGAACAACAACATATTTCTCTTTCTTTCTAACAATACTCTTAATTAAATTCTGCTTCACAAATTGCTACCACTTTCCAAATTTTAATTTGATTACTATTAATCTGATGAATTTCTCTTATGTATTTTAAACCTTTTTGTGTAGTTTGATTTTAAGAGTTTCTTTTATAAATTAAGGATAGCAGACTTGGTTTTTTATTTTAATCCAGTGTGATAGTCTATATCTTTTATTGGGTGAGTTTAACTCATTGAAATTTATTTTTTTTATTTTATATTTGGACATGTCTTTTTTTTATTTTTTGGAGGTCACCCATCAACTTTTAAAAACTTATTTAAGTATAAATTTTTCTAAGCAAAAATTCTCAATTTTGGTTATTCTCCTTCCTAAGATGAAGATAACATTCTCTAACTATGCTTTGAACACCCACCACCATTTTATTGTTGTTTTGAGATTTAATTTCACTCATGTTAATAAAAAATGATTATTTTTTAAGTCATTTAATTAAATTACTGACATGTTTTATCAACTTACTTGTTCACTGTCATTTCACACATCTTAAGCATTCCCTCTGTGATCACTTTTCATCTTTCAAAGTATATACTTTAATATTTCTTTCAGGAAGGGTCTGTGACTCATAAATTCAGCCTTTGTAAATCTGAAAATACTTTTATTTTTCCCTCACTCTTGAATATGAACTTACATGCACATAAATTTCTAGCTGGAATATATTGCTCCATTGTATCCTTGCAAGTATTGTTGTTAATGAGGAGCCTACTCTCTAATTGTTCTATTATACCTGTCATTTCTATTTGGTAGCTTTTATGATATTTTCTCTTTATCCTTGATGTTCATTTCCACTACAATGTGCCTAAAGATAGCTATAATTTTATTTGTCCTGCTCAGTTTCAATGTGAACTTTGTTCTAAAGGTTCAAGTCTTTCTTCAGTTATGGGAAGTTTTTATCAGTATTTCCTTAAATATTCTTCAATTTCCTCTTCTTTTTTTCCCTCAATCTTTCTACATTATAATTGATCTTTTATATTTGGTATCAAAATCTATGTGCCAGATTCTGGATGAATTATTTAAGACTGACTATTTTCTAGTTAACAAATTCTTTATTCAAATATGTCTAGCTTTCAGTTTATCTTATCTTTTGAGGAACTATCCTATCCTATTTTTAATCCCAGTAATTATATTTTTCATTCTAAGGTTTTCCTTTGATTTCTTTTGTATGTCCTGACTCTTACTCTTTTAAGTCTGTTTTGTTTTATGGTTTCCTATTTAATTTATGAAAATTTATTTTTTAACCTGTCTCAGGCATGTGCTGTGCTTTGCTGTGCTGTGCTTAGTCGCCCAGTCGTGTCTGACTCTTTGTGACCCCATGGACCATAGTCCGCCAGGCTCCTCTGTCCACGGGGATTCTCTAGGCACGAATACTGGAGTGGGTTGCCATGCCCTCCTCCAGGGGATCTTCCCAACCCAGAGATAGAACCCAGGTCTCCCGCATTGCAGGCGGATTCTTTACTGTCTGAGACACCAGGGAAGCCCATGAATACTGGCGTGGGGAGCCTCTCCCTTCTCCAGGGGAACTTCCCAACCCAGGAATCGAACTGGGGTCTCCTGCATTGCAGGCTAATTCTTTACTAGCTGAGCTACCCTGGAAGCCCCATCTTAGGCATACTTATGTGCAAATCTTTTTAAGCTATTTTCTTATTTCAGCTTTTTGTTCTGAGTGCATTTGTGTTTTGATCAATGGTTTTTTCAGCTGTCTGTCTTAGCATACGGTTTATTCACTTTCTTTGGAATTTTAGTTTCCAAGATCGTTTTGAGACTTGGAGAGGAAATTCTCTCCTCATGCTGCTTTCCAGCAAGTTTTTAGTACTTCTGCCTTTGGGTTGATGGATGATACCGAACCAGGAGTTATTTGGAGGTTCCAGGGGGGGTCTCAGTCTTGTGACAGACGATAACAGGTCCATCTCAAAATCCAGCCAGAATTAGCCTGTGGACATCTTGGCTCCATTCTGGTGTGAAGACCGCCTGCACCCTCGCTCCCCTCACAGGCCCACCTATGAACTGCAGGCAGTAAACCATAGCCCTAGGTGGCGGTGAACAGCAGGTCTTTATGACTGCCTTCGCCCTTTTACTACCTTTCCCCTCTGCCTCTAGGCAAACAGGAGGAGAAGATACTTGGCACCTGTTTTGAAAAGGTGGCTGAACTTTGTTCTGCCCCACTGCCTGAGTAATGTTTAGCATGTACAGCAGGGCTTCAATAAAGGCAGAGAAGCAGACAGCCAGTTTATCCAGATGGGGAACTATAGGAGTCATATTTTTAAAGCCCAAGAGGGGATAAAAATGAATCTAACTGGTTTTATGTTGGGTTATTTGACTACACATGACATAGAAAGATTTTAAGCATAACTGCTTTTCCTTGACGGCTATATCAAGGACTCAGTAAATTAATTGACTTTAAAGAATGTCAGAACATGAAAATATATTCCAAGAACCAAATGAAGGACCAGAGCAGAGGAAGGGGGCATAGAGAGAGAAAGAATACAGGAGATGGAAAGAAGGAAGCAGAAAGAAAAGCAGGGTAGACAGACAGGGGCAGGAGGAGAGGAAGGAAGGAGACAGAGAGAGAGAGAGAGATGAGGTCGGGTTGCAGGGAGAAAGAGCCAGAGGGAAGAGGATGAGAGGAATACAGAGAATGTGAGAGAGCCGAAGCCAGACAGAAAAGGAAAAAGCTTGCAAAAAATATCCTGAGTACGTTGAAGGAATTCCATTTTCTTCCTTTTTGGAAAGAAAACATGGCCACAACCATAGAAGCAGATGTGCCCTATTTACTGAGCCTGTTAAGGGGATAATCCAGAAGAGTGGAAGTAGTGAAAATGACTAATCTTCACATCAGTGAGTGGTATGACCCCGTCCAAGCTGGAGACAGAAGGCTGCTCTCCACTAGCTGTTGCCTGGCACACGCAAGGAGCACTCCCACCGCCTCTGATCACTTCTTACAGCCAGGCAGATCTGAGAGTCTCTTCAATAACACGTTCATCCACAGCCTTTTATTAGTTTTTGTCCTCAGTAACACTAATTGCCCTTCGGCTGAGAGCAAGTGTGAGGCATTGATTGATGACATTGCACTATTTTCTGCTTTAGCAGCAGCCACATAGGTCTTGACTGACGCACACACCCTTCCTCCCCACATAGCAGGTGGGCTGATTCCAGGACCAGTGACTGCAGGCAAAGTGAGCCCTCATCAGCAAACTAGTAGTTGGGTTAATAGAATGAACCACAGGAGTTTAACCCCATCCCAATGACTAATCCTCCTCCCTTGAAACCACACGGACAGCTATCAGCGTGAAGCCAAATATTTGCTTTTCTCCAAGAGTGCTTCCATTTATCCAAACCTGTCTTTGCTTGGGCTTCCCAAAAAGCAGAATCCGAGCAAAGCATGAGAGAGCAAGTAGTTTATTTGGGAGGCGCAGATAGCACTGGGAGGAGAGTGGGGAAATGTGAAAAGAGAGAGAAGGCAGCTGACAAAGCATAAAGCCATTATCAAGCTAGCTTCCACTGTGAACAATGAGAGCTTAATCCTACAGGAAAACTTGGAGAAATGGTGTAAAACCCATTCCCCAGGTTATTTAACCGAAGGGCCCTGGGAGCTGGGGTATTTATACACTAACAGTTGTCAGTGGTTGGCTGTTCCTGGATGGCATTCTTTCCTGGAAATTCTGTGTATGAGAATTCTGTGTATGAGCCTATCCTGTGTATGAGCCGAGTGGCCTTCCACCTAAGGCAGTGTTGATACTGGCAGGCGGAAGTTAGCTGGAGTGGACTAGGTGGTAAGGCCCGAGGGATGCGAGACGTTCCTTCAGCACTTGCCCGGAGCCTTAGCAGAGACTTAGAGGTTTCCTCAGCTCCTGGGAGAAAACTGCCCCTGTCTAAAGTTTCATAACATGAGCTCATTTACAAGTAGTATAGATTTACAAGTAGTAATATGATTCCTGTGATCATATGTTTTTGTCAAATTCACACATGCAAGCTATTTCAACCACAGTTGGTCAAAGTCACTATCTTTTTCCACTCTGGAATCTTCCCTCACACTTCCCTTGCATTAAGTGATTTCTCTGATCCTCCCCTTTGAGAAGGCACAGTAAACTAATGAATAGTCATTCTTAACTGTTTTTAATGAAAAACATTATCACCATTTGGACTTCGGAGTTATGGTCTATTGGGACTGCTTTAAAACAGGTCCTTGTTGGAGAGGTGATCATTAGCAATAGTTAAATAATTTGTCACTGCGGCTCTTTGGTGTCCCTGTGAACCAGAGTACTTTTGGGGAGAGCTGGTATTGATGGTCATGATAACTCTGGTTCAGAAACTAGTGAAAAGTATAAAATGACAAGAGGGGGTGTCAAATTCTTTAAGGAAGAAAACTACCTAAGCTTAGGGAAACAATTTGGGAAAATTGAATTACAATTTATCATCACTAAGATTTGGAAATTTACAAAGCCACTTTTAGCATTTGACTGGTTTATATTCATCCCTGAGCTAACATGGCCCCTGTAATTTGATAGTATTTGCCCATTCAAGTACAAATATCCACAAAAAAGCCCATGAATGGTACAAATACATATGTATTTGAGTGTACACGTACACATGTAACTATGTGAGTATACGTGACATCTCTGTAAAACTCTCCAAAAATAAAAATTCAAGTATTAGGAATAGTCAACATCATTGTGTTCCCGAATACGGACTAGTAGCATAAACAATGACTACCATTCATCGGAAGCTTACCATGTGGCAAGCACTATGCAAGCCCCTTAAATCCACAAAACCCCACAAACTAGCTTCACTTACTATTGTGTCTGTTATTCAGATGAAGAAACTAAAGCACAAAATGTTAAGGAACTTTCCCAGGATCAATTTGTAAGTGATTTTTTTTTTTCCTTTTTTAAAAAAATTTTTTTCCCATTTATTTTTATTAGTTGGAGGCTAATTACTTTACAATATTGTAGTGGTTTTTGCCATACATTGACATGAATCAGCCATGGATTTACATGCATTCCCCATCCCGATCCCCCCTCCCACCTCCCTCTCCATCCCATCCCTCTGGGTCTTCCCAGTGCACCAGCCCCGAGCACTTGTCTCATGCATCCAACCTGGGCTGGTGTGTAAGTGATTTAAAATCGAGCATTTCTGACTCCAGAACCTGATTTTTTAACTACCACATAGTAGCTTTAAGTATAAATATCCTGTCAAAAGGACAAGGTCTTAGTAAAACTGCCTTGGGCATGTAGCTGTTCACCAAGAGTCTGCAGGAAATTGACAATTGTATGTCTGGACTGGGGCAAATGTTCTGTCACAGATAACAGTTCTTTTGGTGTAAACGCCAGGGGGCATTCCAGGACTCAGTGTCACTCTGCCTTTCTCCTACACTTCCTCTGTTAAGGTGATCACCCCAGGCTTGGGCTTCCTGTACTTTTCCAGCGTCTGTGAGCCTCAGCTTCTGGCAAGAATTTCTGTGCACTCAGACCCACTAAAGATTGGTAGGTACCTCATACTTCTCCCCTGGACATCTTTATCAAGAACAGAGACAAGTCTGTACAAGGTTTCTGTATGAAGTGCGTGCTGCATGCTAAGTCACTTCAGTCATGTCTGACTCTTTGCAACACTATGGGCTGTAGCCTGCCAGGCTCCTCTGTCCATGGGGATTCTCCAGACAAGAATACTGGAGTGGGTTGCCAGGCCCTCCTCCAGGGGATCTTCCTGACCCACAGATCGAACTCACATCTCATTATACCTCCTGCACTGCAAGCAGGTTCTTTACCTCTAGCGCCACCTGGGAAGCCATATATGAGGTAAACAGGTTTTATTCTGCTTCTAGTAGCAAAGAGCTCAGGTTAAAAATGATTGAGATGCAAGACGTCTCATTAAGGGGTACATAATTGACTGTTGATACTGACCTATATGCAGGTTTTACACAAGGTTCAGCTTTTCTTGGTCATGTTGTCTTAGCAATTCCACTCGATTTCTTTGTAGTTCTCTTAATGTCCTCCAGCGAAAGACCATGAGAAACACACCTAGAGTCAAAGTTGCTTTTATTGATTTATTATAACGAGAATGAAGGTACCTGTTGGGGAATCATAGAGCATCTCAGTGAGGGGGTTCAAAAGGATTTATTATAGCATTTGGACTTGTAGTAGTGACTTGGGACAAACTTCAGGAAATAGGGCTTTATTCTAGTTTAGGTGCTGTCAGGAAATGGGAGTAATTCTATGATTGGGTACTTTAATTTTGTTATTGTTTAGTCACTAAGTTGTGCCCCACTCTTTGCAACCCCATCGACTGTAGCCCTCCAGGTTCCTCTGTCCATGGGGTTTTCCAGGCAAGAATACTGGAGTGGGTAGCCATTTCCTCCTCCAGAGGATCTTCCCGACCCAAGGATCAAAGCCCTGTCTCCTGCAATAGCATACGGGTCCTTTACTACTGAGCCACCAGGGAACCCCTGGGGTACTTTAATAAATCTTATCTAAAAGAGGGGAAGGGGCTTCCCAGGTGGCACAGTGGTAAAGAGTCTGTCTGCCAGTGCAAGAGATGCAGGAGACACAGGTTTGATCCCTGGGTCTTTACCAACAAAGGTCTGTCTAGTCAAAGCTATAGTTTTTCCAGTAATCATGCATCGATATAAGAGTTGGACCATGAAGAAGGCTGAGTGCCAAGGAATTGATGCTTTCAAATTGTGGTGCTGGAGAAGACTCTTGAGGGTCCCTTGGACTGCAAGGAGATCAAACCAGTCAATCCTAAAGGAAATCAACCCTGAATATTCATTGGAAGGAATGATGCTGAAGCTCCAATACTTTGGCCACCTGATGTGAAGAACTGACTCATTGGAAAAGACCCTGATGCTGGGAAAGGTTGAGGGCAGGAGGAGAAGAGGGTGACAGAGGATGAAATGGTGGGATGACATCATCAACTCAATGGACATGAATTTGAGCAAACTCTGGGAGATGGTGAAGAACAGGGAAGGCTGGCGTGCTGCAGTCCATGGGATTGCAAAGAGTTGGGATACATCTTAGTGACTGAACAACAAAGGAGGGGAGACTAGGGTGAGGTCATTTTTGTCATTTGAACACTGTTCGTGCTTTTGTCTATGTTCAGACGTGATCACAGGGTGGTCTTGTTTTTATCTTGATCTGTTGTAGTTTCAGAATGGGCTTATGTGATGTTGGTGTTTGTGAGATGGCTCATGTTCACCAGGAGAGCACCGTGGCCCAGCTCCGAGCAACACTCAGGCTTAGCTGATAGTTCTAGGTCAACTTCTGCCATTAGGGGCGCTTTATTCTTTCTCCATTTTCTTATCCTTAAGCTGGTATTTCTGAGTCTCATGTTTTGGATGCATCTCCATGCATACCTCTCCTGCACATAGACCTCTCGGGGAAAGACAAAGTATTTCAAAGATGCTAACAATGGGCCTTAGGTCTTCCAAAAGAGATCTGTCCACATTGCAACAGAAAACACTGGTACCATGTTTTCCTTTCCTTAGTTTTTCATTTCCTCATAACATGGAGATAATTCCATCTGGAGTCATACCTTGAACAGACCAGGTGATGATGCACCAAGGCCTGTGGTCTAAGTAAAATAGATTAAGGAATTAGAAGTAAGGATTAATGTAAGGTGAAAACTGAAATGCAGCAGTTTAAAGGTCACACGATGGCACACACTTAGAGTAATCAGTAAGTGTCATAGCACTGATTGTAGCTAAGTGGTCAGGGAAAATCCAGAAGACTGCTTAGGACAGTTCTCAGAGTTTGCATTCTGGCTTTGGAAGCCCTTTATAACTTGCCTGTCCTTTGACTAGTAGAGGGGACCCTCTTCCTTCTCTTAACTTGAGCTTTGTCTCCTCTTCAGTCTTTTTATCCTCTTGACTGTCACCTCTTGCCCACAGCTTTATCCCCCCTGTAGCCCCTTTGAGCCATAAGCTTCCAGATGCCCTCTGTGCTGGACACTTGATTTATGTTCCCTGGGCTGCTAATAATAATAGTTGCCATATTGATACCCTGAAACAGACACTGAAGCTGTTTGCCGGTAGAATTTGGGTTTGTATTCCCGACAATACAGTTTTTCTCCTGGCACTGTTCATATCCTCTGTAGAGTTTTCCCTACAGGAAAAATATTTGCTAGAACTTAAACTTGTCAGCTTGTTCTGATTTGTTACCCCACATTAATTTGCAAGTTCTGCAACTTTATATAAGTAAAATGATGCAATACAATATGCATTCTTTGTATCTTCTTTCACTTATAATGTTTGCAAGACTCTTCCAGGTTATTGCTTGTAGTAATTTTTTTCTCAGTAGTATTCTCTTATATGAATATGCCACAATTTGCTTATCTTGTTTGTTGATGGGTATTTGAGTTATTTCTAATTGAAGTCTATTACAGATAAAGTTATTATAAGCATTTTTGTATAACACTTTTTTATGGACATGTTTTCATTTCTCTTAAGTATTTCATTTCTTTCTGCCTGGAAGCAGAAATTTTAAGTCATAGGTTGGGTGAATGTTTATTTAACTTTATAAGAAATTGACAAATAAGATTTCCAGAATGACTACTACTTTATACTCCAACCAACAGTGAGACTTCTAATTGCTTCACATCCACCAATACTGTATGTTGTTAGTCGTTGAACTTTTAGCTGTTCTAGTAGGTTTTATAACACCTTAAAGTTTTCTGATTGTCCGCATCAATAAGAATGTTGGATTCAATTCTTATCTGTTTTTGCTTCTATTTTTATATTTTTCAATCTTTATGTTTTATGAGTGAAACTAGAGAAGGTACAACTTTTTGCTTTAAAATAGTACAGAAAATACCAACCATAAAAGAAAAGATTGATAAACTGAACTTCAGTAAAATTAAGAACTTCTATTCATCAAAAGACACCTTTAAAATAATAAAAAGGCAAGTTAGGAAGAAAGTTTATGTATACAAAAGATGACTCATAGCCAAAATATATAAAGAACTCCTGCAGATCAATACAAAAAAGATATGTGACTAAATTTATAACTGGGCAAAAGATTTACAGAGGCATTTTACAAAGAGAATATTCAAATGGTCCATTAGTACATGGAAACATGCAGTTTTTTTCAGGCAAATTTAAGCCACAATGAGATATTGCTAAACACAAAGTAGAATGCCCCAAATTAGTAAGATTGATAATACCAAGTGGTGGCAAGAATGTGGGGCAACTGAACTTTCATATACATTATCAATGGGAGTGTAAATTGGCAAAGTCATTTTGAAACACTTGCAGTATTTACTTAAGCTAAACATGCCTATATTGTATTAGCCAGCAATTCAACTCCTAGATATAGAACCAAGAGAAATAAATGCATGTGTCTTCCAAAGACATGTGCACTTTCATTCATAATATCCTTATTCATAGAAGTCCAAACAACTCGAATGACTTGTCAGTGGGAGAAAGATATAAAAATTGTGTTATATTCATATGGTAGAATACTACACAACTGTAAAAAGAGAATGAACTACAAGGGCACACAATGATATGGATGGCTCTCACAGACCTGATGAGTGAAAGGAAGCCAGACCCAAAACTGTACATACTGTTTAATATTCTTTCATATGAATTTCATGCATAGGCAAAGATTACTGCTGATAGCTGTCAGAATACTGGTTATCTCTGGGGAGAGGTGTTGACTGAGAACATGTATAAGACAGCCTTCCAGGGTTTCTGGAAATGTTCTATATCTTGACTGGTATCATAAAAATTCATTCAGCCATACACTTATGATTAATGCACTTTATTGAATGTATATTATACTTCAATATCTTTAAAAAACAGCCAAGATTACAGTAGACATATTTGAAAACTAAAAAACAAGTAGTGAGTAATTAGTCCCTTTAAAAAAAAAATCCTCAGAATGCTTGTGTTATCATTGCCCCTCAAAATAACAATTATTTATTTGTTCCCTAAATTGAGGGGGGAAATATCCTGAGTGAATACTGTCTAGTTTGTAAACCATTGCCTAGAGATCCGGTTCTTAGGATCTTTTCAAGACGGTCTGTTGGTTCTGTTATATCATGACCTCATTTGGAAGGATAAGAAGCTCTTACATGCCATTAGTATTCCAATATTGGATTATAGCCCTTCAAATTAACTCAGGTTTTTCTGGTCACTTGGTTTCACTGATATAAATGGGCAAAAATTACATTATAAACCACTCTTATGAATTGTAACCACAATATTGAGATGGCAGACCTGCAAGAAAATGGTGACCTACCCAGGGCATCCTGGCCAGAAAGTATGGTTTGCAGCAGCATGATTTGATGATCATCTACATTTACGTGTACGTGTATTTCCTTAGTCTGGCCCAGGGCAGTGTGTTTTCCTTTTATCATCAATGTTCCACAAGTCAAAAAATAGTTTCTGCTGTCTTAAGTCCAAATTGGAGCAAAAAGAGTCTTTAAAATTTTACTTGGGACTTATCTGGTGGTCCAGTGGTTAAGACTCTGCCTTCCACTGCAGGGGGTGTGGGTTCAATCCCTGTTTGGGGAACTAAGGTCTCACATACCACAACATGCAGCCAAAAATTTTTTAAAGTATATTTTACTTGTTTCTTCAATGTCATTGGCTACACTTTCCCTTACATTACATTAATACTAATGCAAAAGAAACATATTGCCTAGGGGGGTGGGGCAGTCAGAGGAGTAGTCTGGAACAAAATCTTATTGGAGTAGCAAGAAGCCCTTTAGAGGGACTAAACTGCCAACAAGGGGTTAAGACTTATAAATTGCAATAATACTCATATTTAGACACTCAACTGTAGTATCAACATGAGCCTGTGAATAAGTTTCAGTTTTCCATAGAGGAAAGGCTAAAGGCAAGATAAATTCTTCATGCATAATGAAATTTCAAAATAGGTTTTTTTAAATGTAAATTTTCTTGTCACTAAGGCAGCTAATTCTGCTCTTAGAGTGTTTGCTCAAGTTTACCATGTAAATCCTTCTTTTGGAGTAAATGTGATACTAAGCAAAGTATTTTCTATACATAATCAATAAGCTCAGGTATTTGTGTAAATAATATAAGGTCTAATGATGAAATATTCATTAGCTAGGGACAAATTTGAGAAATGCATTCTGCTTTGACTTCTGACAGCTGACTTGTGGCACTTTTTTCCTTAAGATGTCTGACTGCAGAACACATGATTGGCTGGAGGGCAGAAATTCAAGAGTGAGTTGTCTTCTATGGGAATCACATCTACGTCCTAGGCTTTCCAGATGGAATAGCCAGTCATACACAGGAGGTCTCAATTCTCCCCAGTCTCCCATGGACACAATGAGTGAGCCCTCTTATAGCTGATCTAATGCACAGAAGCAAGGCCACTGCTCAGCAAGAGAGAAAAATGAACTTTGTCAGCTGTTGACTTTAAAGGATTGGGCTAAACATTTTTTTGCAAAAATGTCCAAAGGCTGAAAATTTTGTAGGAAAAAGCGCTGTATCACAGTAACCCCCAGAACATCCCTCATCGTCACAAAAGGAACTTGTCAAGTAATTGAGGGCTCCTCCCTGGATTGGTCATTACCACTCACTATGAAATGAGTAAGTATGATTTTATAATGTGCTTGCTTTTAGTAGATTTTAAAGTTATTTTAATTCATAGCCTTTGTGTTTTGATGGTAGATTTTCAAGAGGTGTTTGAAGAAAGTTTCATTTGAAGACCTTGTGGGATACTGGGGTAATGTAAAACCTGTTATACAAGGTCAAATGGTGAATGACTGGGAGTTCCCTGGTGGTCCTGTGGTGGACACTCAGTGGTCTCACTGCTATGGTCCCAGGTGTTCAGTCCCTGGTCAGGGAACTAAGATCCCACAAGCCAAAAAAAAAAATACAGTGTTAAACTTACAAGTGGGGGAATTCATATTTACCATCTGGCTGCCTAAAGGGGAATATTTCATCAAATGGGAATGTGACACTAAGTTTGAAGCAGACATATACTTCGGTCCACAGTCTCAAAGGTACATGAACTATCACTTCTTTACACATATACATTTTGTGTGCGTGTGCTGTCGCTAAGTCATGTCCAATTCTTTGTGACCCCCTGGACTGTAGCCCGCCAGTCTCCTCTGTCCGTGGGACTCTCCAGGCAAAAATACTGGAGTGGGTAACCATTTTCTCCTCAAGGGGATCTTCCCGACCCGCATCTGTTGTGTGTCTCCTGCATTGGCAAGCATCTTCCTCAATTCTCTCCGGGTTCCAAAAAACATATAATTATCACTCAAACTAAGGAATCAAGTTGCAAAAGATTTTCTGGATGAAATGAACCCTGAAAGGGTTTTAAAAAGAAAAATATCAATGAGCAAAGATGAAAAAAAGATCAATGAATCTTCATTTAATTATAAGGGTAATATATTGAAATTACATCATAAGCCAGAACTTACATTTTTAGAAAAAGTAGGGAAATGTAGAAGCATTGCTTCCTAATTGGAGAGGAGACTTGTATGTGTGTGAGGCACTCTCCATTCTCGTTCCAGAGTAAACATATTATCATTGAGCTGAATTGTCTGCTGTGACTTCCACTCCAAACTAGGAAGTCAACAGGGACTTAGCAAAAGTTTCATTTCCGCTAAACTCAATTGGAAAATTTGAAGTCAAACGTAAATTTTCATTACTGAAATAAATTAAAACCTTCTCATGGAGTGGAATTTAGATAATCCTCTGCTCAGTATACCTGTCGGGAGAGAGAGGGCAGGTCAGAATGCCATAGTTCAGATCCTCACCTCCTGGTATTCATGCCCTTGTGTGATTGACTTCTTTAGTGTCAGCTAGATTTAGTGACTTATTCCTAATGAGCAGAATATGGTCAAAGTGATGCACTGCCACCCTCAGTGATTAGATTGTAAGGGACTATGGCTTCCATCTTGTTTTTACTCTCTCCCTGGCTCTTCTTGCTCCCTGACTTTGATGAAGCCAGTGGCCATGTTGTAAACTGCGCTGTCGTGGAGAGGCCCCCATGACAAGGAAATGAGGGCTGCCTCTGATCAACAGCCACGCAGGAACTGAGGCCCTTAGTCCAACAGTCCACCGAGAACTGAGTCCTACCCACAACTGTGAGTGAATTTAGAAGCCATCAATAGCATTGAAACATGTATATTATCATATGTGAAACAGATGGCCAGTCCAGGTTGGGTGCATGAGACAGGGTGCTCAGGGCTGGTGCACTGGGACGACCCTGAGGGATGGGATGGGGAGGGAGGTGGGTGGGGGGTTCAGGATGGGGAACACGTGTACACCCATGGCTGATTCATGTCAATGTATGGCAAAAACCACTACAATATTATAAAGTAATTAGCCTCCAAGTAAAATAAATAAATTTAAAAAATAGAAAAAATAGAAGCCATCAAGGCTTGAGAGGACTTCAGTCTCAGCCAGACTTTGTTTTTGACCCTGTGAGACCCTCTGAGCCAGAAGACCCAGCTAAGCCATGCCCATAAGCCATGACTCACAGAGATTATGGGGTAGCAAATATTTGTTTTATGAAGCTGCTTGGTTTCGGGGTAATTTGTTAGGCAGCACTAGATAGTTAATACACTGCCAATGCCCAGATCAGTGCTTTTTGCTGATGCCTGCAGAGTCAACAGTAGCCATACTTGCCTCTACCCCAATGAAAGCTGTGCCTGTGATTAAGCTTTGGTCCCAGCACCAAGTGATTTCACTGCTGACCTTGGCAAGGAAGCAATTTTAAAATGACAGTGCAGCAGGTAAAGCTCAGGTGTGAGATTAAAGCAAACAGAAACAAAATTGAGTTGCTGTTTCTGAAGTGACTGCTGATTTCTGTGATCCGAAGGCACAGACTCAAGATTACCTATAGCTGCTCCTTAAACATTTCATCGGTAAATGCACAGCAACAATCTTGTTCCTGGTGATATTCACAGCGAAAACACACACTCTTGATTGATTTTTCCCTCCAATAGAATGAATTATCCATGTTGTTTGTCATTGTGGGCATACGTGCGTGTGTGTGTGTGTGTGTGTGTGTGTGCATGGGGAATATTCACATCTTTCTTGTGCAGTAGAGAGGATTATGCAAAACTAAGATTCGAATTCCATTTGCAGAGACTTTGATGGCTGACAACACCACAGTATAAACTAAGTGAATGAAAATTGCTCGGGGAGAATAACTGTATCATTCTTTATTCATCCATTTATTCATTCAGTTACTTCCTTGCTTATTCAACAAGAGCTTATTATGCATCTACTATGTATCAAGCAAGGCTTCCCTGGTGGTAAAGGATGCAGGATATGCAAATTTGGTCTCTGGGTCAGGAAGATCCCCTGGAGAAGGAAATGACAACCCACTCCAGTATCCTTGCTTGGAGAATCCCATGGGCAGAGGAGCCTAGCAGGCTACAGTCCACGGGGTCGCAAAAGAGTCCATCAAGACTTAGCCAGCTAAACAACAACAATTTATCAGGCAATGTTCAAAGGTCCAAGAGATCAAACAATGAATAAAATAAATCCCCTGATCTCTTTTCAGTGGATGCCAGTAGCAACCCTCTCCTCACGCTCACAGTTGAGGTAACCAAAATGTCTTCACACATTTTTCACACCTTGCCAAGTGTCCCCTGAAGGTCAAAACCACCCTGCCCCCAAGTAGAATCACTGAACTAGAAATCTGGGGGCCAACAAAAAAGCAACTTACATCCAAAGTATTTAAACATTTCACATAATAAAACTTACCAAGAAAAAAATAGCTCTTTTATACACCAGAAAAACACACACTTTTGTACACAACATTGTAAATCACCTATGCTTTGATAAAATAGATTTTTTTAAAAAATGATAAAAAGTAACTCAGCTCTTGAGATCACTTGTTTCAAATATATCAATATTACTCTTTTGTGGTATTGTTAATATAGGAAGGTCCAGATTTTATAGAATAAATACATCTTTAAACAGTTTTAGAGTTGACTGTGACCTTAGGTATGTAAAAATTCTAAAATGTTATCCCAAACCTGAACGCCTCTGTCTACTCAAAATGTCTCATGTCAGCCTCAGCTTGTTCAGTTTACTGCCCTAGAAACTCTTAATAACAGTAAATGCATGTGCTTTGTAAATGCTCATGTGTTACCTATCTCCTTTTGCTTTATGAAAAATTATTTTTTTGGTAGCAAACTTTGAAATATTCTGATGAGTTAATGCGCTATTCACTGATCAAATATGCAGATTTGTCTTCAGAGATATGCTCATGAGTCTTTATACTAATTTTCTTTCTGTTTTGATTTAACCTGTGTCCTTGATAACTTTTCTTTTCTTTGAATACTTCTATTCTGGAGGTTCTCAATCTTGACTTTGTACAAGCTCAGTTACATCAACGTAGAAGGGTGCATGGGACTGGAGGAAGGCAAAAATTACCAAATAAAGGTAATTAAATTCCCCTTTGTTTATATTACAAGGAGGAAACATAATTTTGCCTCTCCCCTTCTAGCTTCTTGGCTGAGACCTCCTTTAATAAAAGACATATTAACAGGACAAAAACAAACTGAAGTTTTATAACATGTAGACCTCCTGTATACATGGGAGAGACCCAGGAAAACTGAGTAACTCCTGAAATGGCCCAAACCACCACCACCTTCAAAACCTTTCTTTTGTTAGCTAAAGACAGAAGAAAGATGGCAGGGGTGGGGAGTGGGGGTGTGGAGTGGGGAAGTGCAGCATGCTTATGGGAGATTACCAGGAAAAGCATAGTAAACAAGGTTATGGTTGTTATGCAGATTTAAGTCAGTGGCTTATCTATTGGTAAGAGTTTCTAGAGATTTAGTCGTCTTCCTCTTCCTGGGGGAATGTAAATGTCTCTTACAAAAGAATAACTTTTGCTGGGTTTTCAGAGCCTCTCCTGTGTCCACAGTTTCTTAAAAACAACCGGCTCAAGATAATCCTTAAACAAAAGTGGCATATTTAGCATTGTTATCCTGCTCCCCTTCAGTATGAACATAATTTGTTTAAAGCTGAAGATTTAAAATTCTCATGTCAAATGCTGGCAGTGTTTTCTTCTGCAGAAAAATTGGGAGTTACTAATTACACATAAAAAGTATAATTTAAAAACTTAAGGAAAATTTGGCCTTAAAAAAAAAATCTGTGAACACTTATTTAGTGTGGACTCCATGGAAGACGATAAAATAGGTAGTGGGGATGGGGAGATGAGAAGACAAACCACTGAATTAGGGGTAAATCATGGCAAAAGAGAAAAATGGTCTAGAAAATCATCCCAGTGAACCTGGCACACCCTTCCTTCCCCACTTGAGCCTTTTGGTATTAAGCCTGTGGGCTTCAAGACAAGACCAAGCCTGGGGCTAGTCTTTCATGGTTGTCTTGAGAAATCTCCAGAAACTTCAAAGCTGGAAATATCTTTGTATCATATACTCATTAGCAAAGTTATTTCTTTCCTTTTTTTTTTTTTTTTTTGAGCTCTTTTTAAAAAAATAATTTTTTAATTTATTTTTGGCTTGTGCTGGGTCTTCATTGCTGCACAGGCTTTTCTCTAGTTGTAGTGAGCAGGGCCTACTTTCTAGTTGCGGTGCACAGGCTTCTCATTGCCCTGGCTTCTCTTGCAGGCTTCTCATTGCATGATTTCTCACTATGGGCTTCTCATTGCATGGGTTCTAGGTGCACAGATTTCAGTAATTGTGGTACATGGACTCAGTAGTTGTGGCGTAAGGGCGCAGTTTCTCTGTAGCATATGGGATCTTCCCGGATCAGGGAACAAACCCTTGTCTTCTGCATCGGCAGGCAAATTCTTTACCACTGTGCCACCAGGGAAGTCCAGTTATTTCTTCTTTAAATCCAGGACTCTTAAGTATCAATATATCTCTTCCTTCATTAATTCCCTGAAAAGATCTGCTGCCAAATGAAAAGCTATTAAAATTTAAAATCTTTAATTCTTTTAATGAGAATTATATTGCCTTTCATCCCAATCGAGATACTCAAACACAGTTTCACAGGTGGAAATATATATCAATTCCATAACAGAAACAACTTTATAAAGGTAACAAAAACAACTTGAAACTTAAACTATGCAATTTGTATGTTATAAAATGAAGGTTTATTCATACCTGTTCTCAATGACATTTTCTTACTATAAGCACTATAATTATAATGCCAAATAAAATTAGTGGGCACATTTTTGTCTGAAATTGTAATGCTGAAAATTTACTCCTAATGGACGTTTTGGGGCCTCCCTGATATCTCAGTTGGTAAAGAATCCACCTGCAATGCAGGAGACCCCGGTTCAATTTCCTGGGTCAGGAAGATCCCCTGGAGAAGGGATAGGCTACCCACTCGAGTATTCTTGGGCTTCCCTTGTGGTTCAGTTGGTAAAGAATCAGCCCGCAATACGGGAGACCTGGGTTCGATCCCTGGGTTGGGAAGATCCCCTGGAGGAGGGCATGACAACCCATTCCAGTATTCTGGCTTGGAGAATTCCCATGAATAGTGGAGCCTGGAGGCTACAGTCCATGGGGTCAAAAAGAGTTGGACACGACTAAATGACTAAACAGCAGCAGCAGCACTGGACTTGCATTTATTATTGTTTTGCTTTTTAAAAAGTCATAATTCTGAAAAAGAAAAGAAAGAAATTGTCTTAATGGTGGTATAACTGAAGAAAGTCCATTATGGTGAAAAGTCTTAACTGATCAGTCATTTACATGCCAGAAGCCTGCACATTATCTTCCTCATTTATGATCACGTAAGTGCTACAGTCAGTACCTGTAGGATGTAGTATAAGAGGACCCAAATCTTCAGCACTTGGCAGCCATCTGTGGGGGAGGGGGCCACATGTGGATCGCAGTGCCTGAGAAGGTGAATTTGACTTTGCCCTCCACACTTTATCTGATTACCTGCTGCTTAACAACAACCAAAGTTATTAAAAGGTTAACTCCATAACTGTATTTGGCCTCCTGTAGAGTCTTCACAGATATGATTAAAAAATCATCATAGATAATTATCCCATCCAGCAAATCAAGATAATTCAAGTTCATGCCTCTGATAATTTTTTAGCAGCAGTTCAGACACTGGGTAAAAAGTGATCAGTTTTGAGTTGCAAATGTCAAAGTAACTTGAAAATAGACTCAAGGGGCAGCTTCCTTCCCTGATAGTTACTGCTATTACCTAAAAATTATGCCAGACACATTTTGTAACAGTTATTGTTCCTCCTCTTCTTTGTTCATCAACTCTCTTCTATTCACTGGGTACATTCTATAAATGGACAAAATGCAAAGTATTTGACAGTTGGGGGACCTGGAGTTTTCCAGGCTTTGCCACTGAATCCAAGATGTCATCAGTTATAAGTTATTTATTTAACACTAAGAAAGAAAAAATGGCTCAAATTAAATTATGTCATAGTGCTTCCTAATTACTTTGAAACTTTAAAAGAAACTTTTAGACTTAGATTTTAAACATAGATTTAAGAATGCTTTGTTCTTATGCATACATCAAAAGGGACATATGAACAAAATAAACTTTTAATTCATAGAGATTTTTCAAATTGTCAAACTTTTTTTTATTGATGTATAGATTTATAATGTATTAGTTTCAGGTGTACAACAAAGTGATTCAGTTATATATATATGTGTGTGTGTGTGTGTAAATGTATCAACATATATATATATATACTTTTTTGTAGTTTTTCTATTATTTATTTTGTAAGATATTGAATATAGTTCCCTGTGCTATACAGTAGGTCCTTGTTGTCTATCTGTTTTATATGTAGTAGTGTATATCCGTTAATCCCAGCCTCCTAATTTATTCTTCCTTCCCCCATCTTCCCTTTTGGTAACCATAAGTTTGTTTTTAGTGTCTTTGAGTCTATTTCTATTTTGTAAATAAATTCATTTGTATCATTTTTTTAGACTCCACATACATATAAGTAATATCATATATTTTTCTTTTTCTGTCTGACTTATTTCCCTTAATATGGTAATCTCTAGATCCATCCATTTTGCCACAAGTGGCATTATTTCATTCCTTTTTATGGCTGAGTAATATTCTACGTGGAGAAGGCAATGGCAACCCACTC
Organism: Cervus canadensis; assembly: GCF_019320065.1. Taxonomy (NCBI): domain Eukaryota; kingdom Metazoa; phylum Chordata; class Mammalia; order Artiodactyla; family Cervidae; genus Cervus; species Cervus canadensis. The sequence continues at coordinate 19,454,264 of NC_057419.1, forward strand.
CAGTGTTCTTGCCTGGAGAATCCCAGGGACAGGGGAGCCTGGTGGGCTGCCGTCTATCGGGTCGCACAGAGTCGGACACGACTGAAGTGACTTAGCAGCAGCAGCAATATTCTATAGGATATATGTACCACATCTTCTTTATCCATTTATCTGTCAGTGGACATTTAGCTTGCTTCCATGTCTTGGCTGTTGTAAATAGTGCTGCTGTGAACATTAGGGTGCATGTATCTTTTGTTGAACTCTTAAGTGAGTTTTCAGCACAGAATTTCTATGTCCATATTTTGTTTTTGTATCTATATTATACCATAGAATACATATGATCTTGTCTTAGTTCCATTGAGAGCTTTAGTAATACAGCATTTCTTAAAATGACATAACTATTATTCTCAAGATTTTCTTTCAAGCTGCCAGTTTGGAAAAAAATTCTCCAAATGCTGATGTTGGTATAGTCTTTCTTGGGAGATATAGGTAAAGTTTTCTGCAAATATGTGAATAATAAAATGTAACAGTGTTTCATCTACCTATGATTATCTTTCTTTCCTGGATCCCATAAAGCACTTGGTCATCACATTGAAAAAAAAGAGGAATTGTCATTACTCTTTCGATGACAGCTATTTTTTTCTAATATCAGACTTACACCCTAATGCTGTTTTTCTGCCAAACTGTATTTGCAATATCTTAATGTCTGAGTACCAAATCATAGAATAATCTGTGGAAGATATTTCAAATGCCAGTTAAGTTTAACATGTATGGTAATCAGTTCAGTTCAGTTCAGTTGCTCAGTTGTATCCGACTCTTTGCGACCCCATGAATCACAGCACTCCAGGCCTCCCTGTCCATCACAAACTCCCGGAATTTACTCAGACTCATGCCTATCGAGTCAGTGATGCCATCCAGCCGTCTCATCCTCTGTTGTCTCCTTCGCCTCCTGCCCCCAATCCCTCCCAGCATCAGGGTCTTTTCCAACGAGTCAACTCTTCTTATGAAGTGGCCAAAGTATTGGAGTTTCAGCTTCAGGATCAGTCCTTCCAATGAACACCCAGGACTGATCTTCTTTAGGATGGACTGGTTGGATCTCCTTGCAGTCCAAGGGACTCTCAAGAGTCTTCTCCAACACCATAGTTCAAAAGCATCAATTTTTCGGCGCTCACCTTTTTTCACAGTCCAACTCTCACATCCATACATGACCACTGGAAAAACCATAGCCTTGACCAGACGAACCTTTGTTGGCAAAGTAATGTCTCTGCTTTTTAATATGCTATCTAGGTTGGTCATAATTTTCCTTCTAAGGAGTAAGCGTCTTTTAATTTCATGGCTGCAGTCACCATCTGCAGTGATTTTGGAGCCCCCCAAAATAAAGTCTGACACTGTTTCCACTGTCTCCCCATCTATTTGCCATGAAGTGATGGGACCAGATGCCATCATCTTATTTTTTTGCATGTTGAGCTTTAAGCCAACTTTTTCACTCTCCTCTTTCACTTTCATCAACAGGCTTTTTAGTTCCTCTTCACTTTCTGCCATAAGGGTGGTGTCATCTGCATATCTGAGGTTATTGATATTTCTTCCAGCAATCTTGATTCCAGCTTGTGCTTCATCCAGCCCAGCGTTTCTCATAATGTACTCTGCATATAAGTTAAATAAGCAGGGTGACAATATATAGCCTTGATGTACTCCTTTTCCTATTTGGAACCAGTCTGTTGTTCCATGTCCAGTTCTAACTTTACTTCCTGACCTGCATACAGGTTTCTCAAGAGGCATGTCAGGTGGTCTGGTATTCCCATCTCTTTCAGAATTTTCCACAGTTTATTGTGATCCACACAGTCAAAGGCTTTGGCGTAGTCAATAAAGCAGAAATAGATGTTTTTCTGGAACTCTCTTGCTTTTTCGATGATCCAGCGGATATTGGCGATTTGATCTCTGGTTCCTCTGCCTTTTCTAAAACCAGCTTGAGCATCTGGAAGTTCTCAGTTCACATATTGCTGAAGCCTGGCTTGGAGAATTTTGAGCATTACTTTACTAGCGTGTGAGATGAGTGCAATTGTGCAGTAGTTTGAACATTCTTTGGCATTGCCTTTCTTAGGGATTGGAATGAAAATTGACCTTTTCCAGTCCTGTGGCCACTGCTGAGTTTTCCAAATTTGCTGGCATATTGAGTGCAGCATGTGTGGTAATAACAGTGTATAAATCAGTTGAAATGACAACAGTGTAAACACAATGATGGAGCTGGTGTGCCATAAATAACTACATGATAATGACCACCTATCTGGCTGCCAATACTTGTAAGACACAACCAACCACTAGAAACACCCCAACTTTGGAAATATTAAAATAAGGTGGTGGGGGGTGCATCAGAATTGATGATAAAATATGTAGATTCTAAATAAAATCAAGAATGTGTTTAGATTATTTCACATAAGCCTCAGCTCCAATGTGTCCACTTCCCTCTATGTGGGATCTTTAATGATTGCAAAATGAGATTGAAAAGAGAAATCTAGGGATTCTGCCTACATTTTAGATAATTTTGATGAAACTGTTCAGTGTGGTTGTGTTTGCTAAGAATTGCTGCCTCTGTAAGGCAGCAAGAATTTAAATCCAGCTCAGGCCTAAGTGTGGTTTAGGGAACTTGATTTGAGGAGAAACATCTTATTTCAGAAATCTTTTCTCCTGGTTTCCTTCCTTTAATTCAAAAGCACATCAAGGGAGCCTTTCTTGCAGAGAAAACTCTTGAAATATTACTTAATAACATCTGAAATGACTCAAAATGATTCTTTAGGATTATGTTCATTTTAATAGGGAATTCCAAAAGTGAGAATGAAGCCTTCAGTACCCAGAAGAATTAATTTCTCAGAAAGGATATTATGGGATGATGTTCTTGTTGGGAAAGATTTTCTAGCACATTCGTCCTTCTGCCTGCTCATGATGATGGCCCAGCTGCCTAACAAGCATGAGGGTATGAGCTACAGATGCCCTCAATGAGTAGTCTCACCAGGGTCAGTCCTTGGTCTAGAGATTTACTGAAGTACTTCTTACTTTGAGATTGCAAGGAGCAAGTAGGCCCTTCTGGGATGTCTCTCAGAAGCCAAGAATGTCACTGTCAGATCAGATGTCCACATTTCCCTGGCACTGGTTTCTTGTCTTTAAAATAGTATGGTTGGATAGAGTGATCCCCCACATGCCTTCCCGCTCTCCCATTTTCTGGTTCTGTGGAAAGTGAACTTGGAGAGAAGAAAGGTTTTTGAGTCTTGGTCCCAAATTGGCCATCACTTAGTCACCTAGTGTAGGTCACTTCACTTTCTCTAAACCTCAGCTGCAAAAGGAGAAAGCCGGAGAGAATTTGTCCAAAATTCTCTCTAGATGTACATTTTGTTTGTAGGCTTCATTTGTAAGTGATCATATCATTCCTATTCTTTGAAAAACTTTGTTCAGAGCTACATCTCAAAAGTTATTCCAGCTCAGAAAAAAGAGGCTAGGAAAAGAGTAAACAAATATAAATGGAAACCAATTTTAAATTCTTTAGATGAGTGTTAAGAGTAGAGAAAGGGGAGGCTAAAAGTCTACAAGATAGAGTGGTTATGGACCTAAAATAATACAAACAGAATGTATGACTTTATTGTGAAAGCATTTTAGTGAACATCTTTGGAAGGAAAATAGACAACTATATATACCATTAGTCGAATGAAGGGTTAACATTGTGTTTAAAAAATGGGTGAAACCCACTATGAAAGACCAACTCAAAACCCAGATGATGACTTGGAAGAAGAAATAGCAGCAGCAGCACAAAGTCTATAGTGAGACCAGGTACAGAACTTTGAGGCTGAGATTTCAAGACAGACAGAGAAATGATGATAAACTCTTCTAACACAGCGCCAGTCACAAGTTAGGGGGCAACTCTACTACTAAGGGTATCATGAGAAGCCCAGCCAAACTCTTCAGTCTTCTGATAGTGATGGCCAGAAACTGTGGTGAAACCAACCATCATGTTTAAAATACCATGCCCACATTTCTACCAGGTATCCTTGAAAAGGATTCATATCTCTATAGTAAAGATATTTATAAAATAATTTCAGTTGACCAAAGAATGTCTTAATGCCGATGGTTCTTTGTGGTGTAATGAAAGTGATATCAACATAATAATGCAATAAAGGACAGAATCCTTCACTGTTAGTTATATATGAGGGTGTGATGTGTGCTCTGACCCCAAATAGGAGAAAAAGATTGGAATGTAAAATTAACTTATGACAGTTACAGCCCTACAAATAGAGGCTATGTTTTGATTATCTATTTTCTCTTTTCACTCATAAATTCACTCTTTGAGCTATAGCCAGTTTACATACAAGGTAGTCTTTTTCTGATTAGTTTTTACCTTGTTTCCCCCAAAGCCACATCAAAAAGGTACCAATTTAGATGATGAAGCTAGGCCACTGAAGGAACTTCATGGATTCCAGAAGCTAAGAAAAGCAGTCCTGGGTTTAGGGGTTTTTTTCTTAATAAAGATTAGATTCAAAATCCCGTATAATTCTTCATGGTGTGGTTCCTATTCTGCTGTGTACCTAAAATGATGACTCAAGTCTGTAGCACATTAGATAGCACCTGGGCTAAACCTTCAGAGCAATCAGAAAATGGCTCCAAAGTTTGAATAACAGTCCATTTAAAAATACATATTGAGTTCCTCTTATACTTTAGGCACAGACACAAGGGACATGAGGAAAACAGGATGTGTTAATTTTTTTAATATAACAAATAACTTCAAAAGACTCAACAGTTTACCACGATGAACATTTATTTTATTCTCGTGGGTTTCGAAGTTGGCTGTCATTTCAACGATCACAGCTCAGGTAAGCCAAACTCCACATTATAGACTCAGTCTGAGGAAACAGTGACTCTCTGGGCCATGCTCTTCTCATGGAGGGTAGCAGCTCAAAAGAGCCAGTTACCAATTTATTGCTCTCAACTCTTTAACTTCGCCCTTCAGGACTTCCTTTACAATAGTACGCCAGACTCTTTTATCGTTTGTCCTTTACAGTAAGCTTTGTCAGTGGAGGGAAATTTTCAGGAGGAAAGGGCTTCTTTTCCTGGATCCAGTATGCTGTTGCTTTTTCTTGCAGACTGCATGTGTATAGAAACATCTAGTCAGGCTCTGTCCCAGGTGTGTGCTCAGAGGGCGCCATCACCACTGAGTGCACAGCCTGGTGCAGTGACATCCAAGGCATGACTCCCCTGATGTGGACACTGGTATACTCTAGGCCTCAGGCTGCAGTGGTTCCCCAGCTCTCTCCACGTACCCACCTGCGAGCCTTGGCTCACCTGAACCCCTGAGGGTGTTTCCTACAGCCTTCTCAGCACGGACACCACATATCACAGCCTGTGTACCACCTTGCCAGTGAGTGGGCTTCAGATACCCTGATTCACTCTGTGCTCCTGTCCGTCAGCCTCAGGTCACCTGTACCCCAAAGAGTTGTTTCCTCATACCTGTGATTGTGGACCAGCTCTGACCAGGGCAACCCAGCACTCATCTTCACTATCCAAAGGGCTGCGGCCATTCCCCTCTCCAATGCGATCGAAGCCCATCCTGGGGAAGCAGCCTTCTTCCAAGTTTGTCCTTCCTGGAGTACTCTCTCTCATACCTGGGGCATCATTTAGAGTTCCCTTTATATTTGTGTTTATCGTGTTTTAATAATTCATTCTACTAAACTTTCCCTGGTAGCTCAGATGATAAGGGATCCACCTGCAATGCAGGAGACCCTGGTTCGATTGTTGGGTCAGGAAGTTCCCCTGGAGATGGGATAGGCTCCCCACTACAATACTGATGGGCTTCCCTGGTGGCTCAGACAGTAAAGAATCCACCTGCAATGTGGGAGACCTGGGTTCGATCCCTGGGTTGGGAAGATCCCCTGAAGGAGGGCATGGCAACCCACTCCTGTATTGTTGCCTGGAGAATCCCATGGACAGAGGAGCCTGGCTACAATCCATTGGGTCACAAAGAGTCGGACATGACTGAGTGACTAAGAACAGCACAAACTTTCCCTATTCAAATCATTATGTTTCCTGATTGGATCCAGATTGACATGCTGTGCTTTTTAATGCTTTAGTTCAGAACTGGTGTGTCTGTGTGTGATAGTCGCTCAGTCATGCGATCCCATGGACTGTAGCCTGCCTGGCTCCTCTGTCCATGGGATTCCCCAGGCCAGAATACTGGAGTGGGTTGTCATTTCCTTCTCCATGGGATCTTCCCAACCCAGAGATTAAACCTGGGTCTCCTGCATTAGCAGGCAGATTCTTTACTGTCTGAGCCACGAAGGAAGCCTGAACTGGTACATTTGTCATCTTTATCTATATTTCACTGGTCAAATCAAATCTTATGGCGAAACACAAGTCAATGAGCCAGGGATATGGTCTCCACTTAGTCCAGTGGGAGCTACTGCAAGGTTGCGTGGCCACAGGCATGGTGTGTAATTCTATTACAGGGAGTTACCAAGGGATTGGAAACAATAATCCAACCTGCCATTTGGAACCTGCTTCATGAAGCATATTGCGGAAGAAAGATATTAAGAAATTCCTGGGAAAATGAGAGCTATGAAAGGAGAATACAGAACATTGTGGGAGAATGTAACCTGTAGCATCATAGCAGCTCAAATCTCAGTTCAGTTTCTTTAGCCTTAGCTGCAAGCTTGGGTCTTCACCATTCATGTGATGCAGAGTCAGATTGTGAGTAGGGTTCAAATGTAGAATTTGAAGTTTACCTGCTCTGGATCTCTTTTTTCTGGACCTCCCTAGACTTTCCAGCACCAGGGCCTCCTTGAATTCTGTCCTTTGGTTGCCCATGTCAGAAAGAAAGCAAGTAAAGACAGCATCTTGCTATGATCACAGCCTGCCTTTGTGTCAGCTGCAAAAACTGGGAACTTGTAATGTGTTGCTTCTTCCAAATTTGAATGTCCTTGCAAAATCTGCCTGTTTTGATTTATTTTGCAAAGCTTTCATGTAGTTGTTTTCTGTAATTTGTCCAGAATTTATGGTTGCTATCCATGGGAGATGAGGTCTGTTAGAAGTTTATGCCAACATATGAGAAATGAGACTTCAATACTAGATATTCAACATGAATTTTTTTGTCTCAAAGAGCTTAGGTCTAATAGAGTTAGCCTACAGATAAACAAATGACTTGTAACACAAGATTATTGTCAGGCAAGTGTATGCTCCTTGGTTCTTTGTCTCGTGACAACAAAGATTTGGAGTGACGGACATTAAAGCCCCCTCGGCGGGTCACAGCTCTCGGGTCTTGGACAGACCGTGTTACAGCTCTCCGGTCTCGAACAGACCGTGTTGTAGCTCTTAGACAAATCAGTGTTACAGCTCAGTGTTACAGCTCTATTTTATTTAGAAGATAGCAGGAAAATCCATCTTCGAGGCGTGAGGGCAGTCGATCCAAAGACACAAAGAGAAGAGCACCCCATCGCATGGGAGAGAGAGAGCGAGAGCCCTTTGGCTCCTCTTTTTATATATTTTTTCCTTCCTCCTGGGCCTGTCCTATGCAAATTGGGCTTAGGCAGGAGCGCTGTTCTACCTGAAATCCTCACTCCGGTCCTTGGACCTTCCTTTGACCTTCCTCTGTTCTATTTTCGCAGGCTTTTCCCTTCCTTGTCTTTTAGCCACCACCATTTTGGACTCCTTTTCCCTATTTTAACTACCTAACATTATGAAGTGTGACATTGGACATATAGCCAAGGTATAAGGTTGACCAAAAAAAAAAAGAAATCAAGAAAGCTTTTGGAGGGTGGATATCTGATCTGGTTGGGGGTCAAGAAGAGCCAGAGTAATAACAAGGTTGTGCCGGGTTCGAGTATAGGAGGAAGGGCTGAGAGAGGCAGAAGGGATCTAAACCATGACCTGACATTTATATAGCATGTCTCACATATCAAATTATAATCATATCCACTAACTCATTTGGTTTTTAATGAACCCAGTGAAGTCATACTGTTGTGCCAGTAGAAATAGTTTCCATTTTCGTGAAATGAATCTAAGCTTAGACTATTTCTCCTCAATGTAGAACAAGACTTTAAAACTGTCTTCTATGTAAGAAAAAGAATATACGTGTTAGCCCCAAGTGGGAATTGAGAAGAATAATATTCTCTCCATTCAAATTGCTTCTAAATGTTAATCAAATGTGACAGTGGCTCCCACGGTATTATGTGCAGCATCATGTCACCCTTGTTTCTAACAGAGAAATGTTATTGTTTTAAAGTCCTGCTAAAATTCCTAAGAGAACAATATTTCCTTCACTTTGTGTTTTCCATTTTCTCTCTAGAAAAAACTTACTGTAACACTGTCTTACAGTCTTTTTTCCATACACACACACACACACACACACACACACACACACAGAAAAGCACGCACACATGCTTCTGCTCCCCATTCTGCAAAAATTGAATGCATATTTTAAGGGTCAGTTCAAGACCTGCTCCTCTGCTCCTTTCCATCCTTTTCTTGAACTCCCATTTCTTATACCGGAGGAGGCAATGGCACCCCACTCCAGTACTCTTGCCTGAAAAATCCCATGGACGGAGGAGCCTGGTGGGCTGCAGTCCATGGGGTCACTAAGAGTAGGGCACAACTGAGCAACTTCACTTCACTTTTCACTTTCATGCACTGGAGAAGGAAATGGCAACCCACTCCAGTGTTCTTGCCTGGAGAATCCCAGGGATGAGGGAGTCTGGTGGGCTGCTGTCTATGGGGTTGCACAGAGTTGGACACGACTGAAGCGACTTAGCAGCAGCAGCAGCAGCATTTCTTATACTCTGTAGTAGCTCCCCAACCTGGCTGTGAAGCATAATTACTGGGGAAGGGTCTCTGAAATAAAATTTTTTTCTGAGCTCCACATGAAATTCAGAGTCTCTGAAGTTGGTCTGCATTTTGAAGTTCTCCAGGTAATTTTAATGTGTCCCAGCACCCATCAACTGGGAACCATTAATTAATAAGCATCATGTGAATTATAATGATTGCTCAGCTGATTTATGTTGGACTGTGTTCTATATCAGGAATTCTAAACCTTTAAGTTGTATGTGCAGGACTTTCCTGGTCATCCAGTGGCTAAGCCTCCACGCTCCCCATGCAGGGGAGCTGGGGTTCGATCCCTGGTCCAGGAACTAGATCCCACATGCTGCAACTAAGAGTTTGCATGCTGTAACTAAGAGCCAGCACAGCCAAGTAAATGTATATTTAAAAAAACTAAGTGTATGTGCATCACCTATCATGTTAAAATGCCAATTCTGACTCACAGGTCTGGGTGGCCTCAGAGTCTGAGTCCCAGGTGTGCTGCTGCTATAGGTTCAGGGACCACACTTTATATAGTCAGCTTGTAGGTGTTGAATATTTTGGGATCAGGGTCTCTGCTTCCAGATATTTTTTTCCTATTTCAAATGATACTATCAATAAATAGTTGATTCAGGGCCTTTGTTTAAAATTACATGCATTTTATCCAATGCCATGTACAATTATTCCCCTCAATACGGCTTTAGAAAGTGATCCACCCATTTTCTTTTCCTAAGATTTTCTACCCTTTCTCTCAGGATCTCAGTAATGAAAATTCTATTACCACTTGGAGAAGTATTTTATCTGATATTCCTTATAAGAGAATTTAAACTGGAAAGAAAACAGAGATGCTCATACTTGAGGACACATTTCAAATCCTCTAGTGGAGTTCTCCTCAATGCATAATCTTCAATTTCATTTGCATCAGACTCAACCTGGGTACCTGTTACAAAGGCCACTTTCTATACTACTCTTAAAGGAGAGTACTTGGAGGAGGGGTCTAGGAATGCCTTTTAAGCAAGCTTCCCAAGTGCAAGCACATTGAAGTTTGATTAACTCTGATCTAAGCCAGGCTTCTTCTGACAGTTGAGAAAACTGAAGTCTAGAGAATAATAATGATATAATAATAATGAAAATCAGTACATGTTTAGTACGTACTCCATATAGGCCACTGTGCTAATCACCTTATATGACAGTTTCATTTAATTTTAATCCTCATGACAACTGTAAGAGATAGTATTATAATTTGAGGGAACTAGAGAGGTTAAGAAAATTATCCTAGGTCACACAGCTAATGGGTGGCAGAGTTGAGTCTTAAACCCAGGTCTTCTGGCATTCTTTCTGTTGTATTTACTTTCTTTTTTTCTTTTCTTTTTTTATAATTTACTTTCTAGTTCCCTTCTCCTACCATAAACTATTTCACTAACGAGTTTTTTCACCCCTTTCATGTACTCCCTCCCTCTGTCTCATTCTTAGAAATAATCAAAAGAGAACCCAAAGCCCCCAGCATTGAGGGCCTCTCCAGCTCATCCCTTGTTTCCTAGCCATCCTTCACCCTTTAGCACAGCCAGCCCCACCTTGTAGTTCAGGCTGCTCACCTACAGAGCTAGGACAGGGATCATTTTGATTTATGGAGGATGTTAAAGGACAATGTTCAAAAATAGCAAAAAAATGACTCTCATACAAATGTAAAATGAACAAGTGGCACATATTTTTTTTTATTAAACTCATTAATTAACAGAGAACTTGGAAAGATGTTACAAAGAAGGCAAACAACCACAAATTTCTACACAGTAAAGGAACGTTGAAATGAATTTGCAAAACTGATCTACTCATCGGACAATAAGGAACTATATTCCACTGGACACAGCTCGTTTGTATTTGTATGGACAAGAATTGTTTACACTGTCATCAGTTTTCTACTAGTTAACTTCTGTCTCTTCAGAGTTGCAGCCTTGGCAAAGGCAAAGGTTTACACGCTGCCATGATGAGAGCATCCCTCTTGTCCAGCATTCCATTGAAAGCATATTCAGTTTCTTTTGTCCATTCCCAAGTCTTTACACTTGTCCTTATAATTTCTTTGTTCCTGTCTTCTAGAGAACAAAGTAATCTCTAAGAATGGTTGTCCATGGTCGCAAAATAAGGCCAGTTTCACAAGGTTTGGCCTGACTATTTATGCAGATATCACAAATGTTAATTTACTGTCTGTGTTTAGTTGCTCAGTCATGTCTGACTCCTTGTGACCCCATGGATTGTAGCCTGCCAGGCTCCTCTGTCCATGGGGATTCTCCAGGCAGGAATACTGGAGTGGGTTGCCATGCTCTCCTCCAGGGGATCTTCCCAACCCAGGGATCAAACCCAGGTTTCGCCCACTGCAGGTGGATTCTTTACCATCTGAGCCACCAGAGAATCCCTTCCTAAGTTAACTTTGCTGGAAGTTTTATAAGGAAACTCAGATTTGACTTTTAAAAGCCGCTATTATTTGCTACCTTGAAGTTAGGAAACAAGCCAAAGAAACACTGTATGTCAGATTTCACTTGCACCATCTATCAGTTCTTTTCAAGCTCCCCCAAATGTACCAAGGTTCCTGGCGTGCCAGGAAGTAATATTCTTGATCTCATATAAGGCTGGACCCTCTAAGTACCACGTGCATTTTCCTGGGAGGGTTTTGTAGGTATTAGTTCCAGAAATAAAATCAGTTTGAGTTCCATAAAAGGGTCTGGCCGTACCTGATTTGGGGCTTCCCTGGTGGCTCAGACAGTAAAGCGTCTACCTGCAATGCGGGAGATCCAGGTTCGATCCCTGGGTTGGGAAGATCCCCTGGAGAAGGAAGTGGCAGCCCACTCCAGTATTCTTGCCTGGAAAATCCCATGGACAGTGGAGCCTGGTAGGCTACCGTCCATGAGGTTGCAAAGAGTCGAACACGACTAAGCAACTTCATTTTCACTTTCTTTCTTTCTGGTGGCTCAGGGGTAAAGAATCTGCCTGCAGTGCAGGAGCCGCAAGAGATGTGGGTTCGATCCCTGGGTTGGGAAGATCCCCTGGAGGAAGGCATGACAATCCACTCCAGCATTCTTGTCTGGGAAATCCCATGCACAGAGGGGCCTGGTGGGCTACAATCCATGGGGCATGAAGTCGGACATGACTGAAGCGACTGAGCACACACACACGCATACCTGACTCGGTGAGCATAATTCTCAAGTATGATAATCCAGACAACATATTGGTCATCTAATTGTATGACTATGCCATAAGAAATAAGGAAACAAAGTTGTCAATTTGGGGATTTGTGGCGGCAGTAGAGAAAGGAAAGGTAAAATAAAAATATCATTTTAAATGTTATGGGTTACAAAAATGTCCATCAACTGGTGAAAGAATAAAATGTGGTAAGCCTATACAATGAAATGTTTTTTAGCAATCCAAAGAATGAAGTGCTGATATATGCTACCACATGCATGAACCTTGAAAGCACTGTGCTAAGTGAAAGGAGCCAGACATGACAGGTCACATGCATGATTCCATTTGTATGAAATATGTAGAATAGGCTGATCCATAGGGACAGGCATCACCGACTCGATGGACATGAGTTTGAGCAAGCTGCGGGAGTCGGTGACGGACAGGGAGTCCTGGTGTGCTGCAGTCCATGGGGTCGCAAAGAGTTGGACACAACTGCGCTACTGAACTGAACTGATAGGGACAGAAAGCAGATGAGTGATTTCCAGAGACTGGAGTGATGGGGAGAATGGGCAGTGAGTGACTGTTAATGGGTGCAGTATTTAATTTTAGGATGATACGTATTCTAAAATTGACTGTGGTGATAGCAGTGTTGACTGTGTGAATATACTAAAAACCACTGAATTGTGCACTTTAAATGAATGAATTGTATGGTATGCGAATTACATCCCAATAAAGCTGTCAGGAATGTTATAAGTTATAGACAGCTTAAGTGGAAAGATAAAAGTCTTTCTTACATAATCTAAAGGGAAAATATTTACAAATATCAACTTTATTTCAAACAAGTCACCACAATAAAAATTTTCTCATCAGTTCATTCAGTTCTATGTAATTAGTTCTTGTTCTGATGGCTCTTGGGTCAATAGTGTCACGAAACCATCTGCTTCTTGACTAAAAAGAGTTCTGATACTAGTTCTCGACCTAGTGCACTGGTATGTTCATAAAGTTGTCTAAGTGATGCCATCAGAAGTCTGTACCCCAGAATATTTCTTTTCAAAATGTCAGTAACTTGAATTACCCGTCATAGTCCTTTTTCACAAGTCTCTGAGATGGTCCTTTTTTGGTTATAGACTCAAACATGACCTGTAGCTAGCTTACAGCAGAGTTTTCAAGCAAGAAATTAAAGTAAAATAAAACTATCTGCAGAGCAAAGAGATTTTCATTGAAGACCAATGTTTACTGAAAATTCTTGTACGGGAAAGGTCTGATGAGAATTCATAATAAGCATCATGCAACTGACAAACAGATTATTTCTGGGTCATGAAAAGCAAAGATAATAACGTCACTCTAAAAATGTATACAGATGTCTTTAGGGATAATGACTATGCCTTTTTTCAACATAGGTAATGAATGTTACATTTAATGTATAACAAATGGATCAACACCAAAAAATGGATGAAAGTAATTATTCAAAAGGAAAAAATCTTGAGATATAATCCTGAGACACAATATATATAATATACCAAGATTATTCTAAGTATTGGAGAAGGCAGTGGCACCCCACTCCAGTACTCTTGCCTGGAAAATCCCATGGACGGAGGAGCCTGGTGGGCTGCAGTCCATGGGGTCACTAAGTGTCAGATATGACTGAGCAACTTCACTTTCACTTTTCACTTTCATGCATTGGAGAAGGAAATGGCAACCCACTCCAGTATTTTTGCCTGGAGAATCCCAGGGACAGGGGAGCCTGGTGGGCTGCCATCTATGAGGTCGCACAGAGTCGGACACGACTGAAGCAACTTAGCAGCAGCAGCAGCAGCATTCTAAGGATATACTAAGAATATCAAGTTAAAGAGATTCAGTGAGTCAGAGCAGTTTTTTGATACCGGTGTTTTTATAGAACCCAATGGATAAATCTGATGTGTATCCCCAGTTGAAATCCACTGGCCTAGAAGATGCTAGATTCAAACTAAAGAAGTAAGGCTGTGGCCTACATTTTTTTGGTTTGGCTGTGCTGCGAGGAATACAGGGTCTTAGTTCCCCAACCACCGATCGAACTCCTGCTCCCTGCAATGGAAGTACAGAGTCTTAACCACTAAACTGCCAGGGAAGTACTAGTTAACATTTTTAATAGCTGAAATGATGACTGGAGATGGGTTCAAAAAGGACAGAAATGGTATGGACCTAACAGAAGCAGAAGATATTAAGAAGAGGTGGCAAGAATACACAGAAGAACTGTACAAAAAAGATCTTCATGACCCAGATAACCACAATGGTGTGATCACTCACGTAGAGCCAGACATCCTGGAATGTGAAGTCAAGTGGGCCTTAGGAAGCGTCACTATGAACAAAGTTAGTGGAGGTGATGGAATTCTAGTTGAGCTATTTCAAATCCTGAAAGATGATGCTGTGAAAGTGCTACACTCAATATGTCAGCAAATTTGGAAAACTCAGCAGTGGCCACAGGACTAGAAAAGGCCAGTTTTCATTCCAATCCCAAAGAAAGGCAATCCCAAAGAATGCTCAAACTACTGCACAATTGCACTCATCTCACACACTAGTAAAGTAATGCTCAAAATTCTCCAAGCCAGGCTTCAGCAATACGTGAACCATGAACTTCCAGATCTTCAAGCCGGTTATAGAAAAGACAGAGGAACCAGAGATCAAATTGCCAACATTTGCTGGATCATCAAAAAAGCAAGAGAGTTCCAGAAAAACATTTATTTCTGCTTTATTGACTACACCAAAGCCTTCGACTGTGTGGATCACAATAAACTGTGGAAAATTCTTAAAGAGATGGGAATACCAAACCACCTGACCTGCCTCTTGAGAAACCTGTTTGCAGATCAGGAAGCAACAGTTAGAACTGGACATGGAACAACAGACTGGTTCCAAATAGGAAAAGGAGTACATCAAAGCTGTATATTGTCACCCTGCTTATTTAACTTATATGCAGAGTACATCATGAGAAATGCTGGGCTGGATGAAGCACAACCTGAAATCAAGATTGCTGGGAGAAATATCAATAACCTCAGATATGCAGATGACACCACCCTTATGGCAGAAAGTGAAGAAGAACTAAAGAGCCTCTTGATGAAAGTGAAAGAGGAGAGTGAAAAATCAACATTCAGAAAAGTAAGATCATGGCATCCGGTCCCATCACTTCATGGGAAATAGATGGGGAAACAGTGGCTCTGACTTTATTTTGGGGGGCTCCAAAATCACTGCAGATGGTGACTGCAGCCATGAAATTAAAAGACGCTTACTCCTTGGAAGGAAAGTTTTGACCAACCTAGACAGCATATTGAAGAGCAGAGACATTACGTTGTCAACAAAGGTCCGTCTGGTCAAGGCTATGGTTTTTCCAGTGGTCATGTATGGATGTGAGAGTTGGACTATAAAGAAAGCTGAGCACCGAAGAATTGATACTTTTGAACTGTGGTGTTGGAGAAGACTCTTGAGAGTCCCTTGGACTGCAAGGTGATCCAACCAGTCCATCTTAAAGAAGATGGACTCCATTCTTTTGGGAGTTGGGAGAGAGAATGGAGGATTGTGGGAAAGAATGGAATTGTGGGAGAGAAGGGTGAGAAGGGTCCTGAGTGTTCATTGGAAGGACTGATGTTGAAGCTGAAACTCCAATACTTTGGCCACCTGATGCGACGAACTGACTCATTTGAAAAGACCCTGATGCTGGGAAAGATTGAGGGCAGGAGGAGAAGGGGACAACAGAGGATGAGTTGGTTGGATGACATCACCAACTCAATGGACATGGGTTTGGGTGGATTCCGGAAGCTGGTAATGGACAGGGAGGCTTGGCGTGCTGCAGTTCATGGGGTTGCAAAGAGTCGAACACAACTGAGCTACTGAACTGAGCTGACCTGAACACTCTACTAATAGCTGAAATGATGACCAATAACACTCTACTGTTGTTGCCTAATATCAGACAAAGCACCATCAGGACTCTGAGAAATAGGAATGGACAGTGATGGCATTCATGAATCTCCAAAAACTTCCCATAAAGCATGCAATTTTATTTATTTATTATCTTTGGCTGTGCTGCACAGCATGCAGGATCTCAGTTTCCCCACCAAGAATCAGGCCTGGGCCCCTGCAATGGAAGCGGAGTCTTAACCACTAGACTGCCAGGGCAATCCCCCAAAGCATACAGTTTCTAAAATACTTACATTCATGACATTTACTTAAGCACATTTAACCTCGGGAAGGCTGAGTATTTCTTATTTGACTGCTCTTCCCATGTAACTCACCAATGGTAACTAATAAAGAGACCTAATATTTCCAGCATCTCTCTTTTTGCAAGGTAAAAGAACAAACTTTTGTGATTTTCTAGAAGCCCTCCAAGAAATCACAAAGATAGTTTTAGGTGTAAAATATATTCTGAAAGGTTTATTTATATTTTTTTATATTAAGGATCTGATTTCAAGAAGGCAAAAACCAAAGAAGTTGCCACAGGAGACTGAGACACTTGATCAAGGTAGGATTATGGGTGCCTGGGAAACAACATCTGGTTCTGTATTTAATAAAAGTGGCAGTAAACATTTTAAAATAAAAAAGTAATGTAACATGATTGTAAAGAATCTTAGTTCTTTCATAAGTAAGGAGCAAAAAACCTTTGTTCTCTTTTTTCCTTAAATACTCAAGCATACAGTAAAGTCAGCATTAAGTGCGGGAACTTATTCTGGTTACACACAGAATCTCTGCTACCTAGAAAGTAAAAAACAACCCAAGAAACCAAACAAAAACAAACCTTCACGTTGTAGGTAAAGGCAGTAAGCAATAAGTCAAGGAAATAACACCATCAAAATTGAGTACATTTTGTCAAGATTTTATAACTTTTTTTTCAGACTTGGATATTATAAACCAGGCAAATAAAATTTACTTTCTAAGTTTTGTTCTCCATTAGCTCCTTCATAGTCTAGAAAAAACTGATACTTTAAGACAGATTTTAGGGGCTCTGCAAGGTTAACAATGATTTTATTATAATTTTAAGATGTCATTAGGTTAGGTTACAAGGAGCCTGGACTCTCATCTTAGGTACCTTCTCTTGCTCTTTCACTTACTCACTCTGAGGGCAGTTGCTATGTTTTGATCTGCCTTCTGGAGGGGCCTCCACAGCAAGGAAGAGATGCCTCTGTCTTAAGAGGCAGCAGTGGTCTGAGTCCTGCTGAGTCATGTGAGTGAGCTTGAAAGCAGATTTCCCCAGCTGAGCCTTGAGCTGTCTAAGTCCTTCCCTGTCGTCTTGTCTGCAGCCTGAGCCAGCACCATCCAGCTAAGCTGCTCTCAGATTCCTGACCCTCAGAAACCAGAGGTAAGTATTTGTTGTTTAAAGCTGCTGTGTTTTGAGGAGGGAGAGGATAGCTTGTTATTCAGCAATCAGTAACTAATATGGCCCTCATCCCATCTCACGTGTAAGGTTTTTCAGGTTACAAAGACTTCCACATTCTGATTTCATTCAGTCTTCACAGTGGTCCTTGGAATATTGTCCCTGTTTTATAGATGCAGAGGAGTGGTCACCCAAGATTACAGTTAGTAAATTCTAGATTGAGGACTCGGAAGATCTTGGGCTAAATAGCCCAGGGCTGTTTAGTTCTACTACAAGCTACCAATGCAAAGATTATCATTCCAAACCCATCTGTCAAGGTCATCACTACTGTGAATTTCATATCTGTATAACATTCACTAAAATGACTTTCCCTAAAATAAATAGCCATTAAATGTGTTATAAAATACAGCAGAAGGATCTAAAACAAACTGTCTTTCCCATTAAAAAAAAATAACCTATTGCCTTATAGAAGTATTTGAATATCAGCTTTCTTTTCTGGTTAGTTGGCCCAATACAATCCAAAATGGATTGGGCCAGAGAAAAATAAGAATTAATATGCTTTTGTCTCAGATAAATTTCAACAGCAGTTCACTGACTATTGTAATAATGCTCTCTTACAAAAATGTCCTAATAGAGTTCCTTATGTCAGGCATTTAAGTAACTATTTTGTGGACATATTGCAATAAAATGAAATTAATTTAAAAAGTTAAGGCCTTTCACTTAGAAATTTTTTTTAAAACTCACTCTTAAAAATAAATTTTAAAGAATTACACAAAAAATAATAAGGAAAACACTACATATCAGAAATTGTAGGCTAGAGCTAAATCAGTGTGCAGAGAAAAATTCATAAATTTTATTAAAAATAATAAAATTTAAGCATCCAACTAAAGAAATGACAGAATTAATAAAGAAAAAATTAGAAAATACAGTCAGACCAAAATAAAACCAGTATTATTAATAAATGAATCACCCAAAAATCTTTGTGTTAAAATATATAATTAAATGTATAAATAACAAACTAACCTAATTAAGAAAAGTTGAGACGAAATCACAAATCCACAAAATAATAAATGACAAATTAGAAATAACCACAGAGACAAAGGATTATAGAAAAAGAAAGAGGTTAAGAGATGGCTTTGCCAAACACCTTGCAAATAAAATTGAAAACCAAAAAGGAAAATGAGGACTAATATACAAAAATTTAATTTTCCAAACACCGGCTTCAGAAGAGAGAGGAAACTTAGATAGATTGATTTTCGTAGACCAGCAAAAAGTGTCAGTTTGTTCTAAAGTCCAGCTAGCTTCACAGGTTCAGTTCAGTCGCTCAGTCACATCCAACTCTTCAACCCCATGGACTGCAGCACGCCAGGCTTCCCTGTCCATCACCAACTCTTGGAGCTTACTCAAACTCATGTCCATCGAGTCAGTGATGCCATCC
This sequence comes from Cervus canadensis, assembly GCF_019320065.1. Taxonomy (NCBI): domain Eukaryota; kingdom Metazoa; phylum Chordata; class Mammalia; order Artiodactyla; family Cervidae; genus Cervus; species Cervus canadensis. Next base: position 19,473,019 of record NC_057419.1, read on the forward strand.
AACTGTCTCATCCTCTGTTGTCCCCTTCTCCTCCTGCCTTCAGTCTTTCCCGGTATCAGGGTCTTTTCCAATGAGTCAGTTCTTCACATCAGGTGGCCAAAGTATTGGAGCTTCAGCTTCAGCATCAGTCCTTCCAATGAATATTCAGGACTGACTTCTTTTAGGATTGACTGGTTTGATCTCCTTCTACAAACCTTGGAAAAACAGACTATTCTAGTAATGTTTGTACTAATCCAAAGCTTAGAAACACAACATTTTCCAGATGTTTTTTATGAAGAAATTGTAACATCAGCACCAAAAAGTTAAGATTGTAATATGATTAGGTTCCTGAATTTGAATTTCAGGTTTGCTACCGTCTAGATCTGTTATCATGGATAAGTGATTAATGTCTTTGTGTCTCAGTTTTTCTTTTCTATAAGGAAACTTCTAAGTCACAGACCACTGTTTGGTCCCATGAGGGCTCTTACAGGCACCAGCCTTGGTTGTCACCTAGCAGTGCAGCAGAGGACACAGTGAGAAAGGACTTGGGTCACACCCCTGGGAATTCTAAAATATACCTGGGACAGGGAGGCTTTGCCTGAATGGGAAGTTCTGTATTACAAAGGTGGAAGCAATGAGCAAATAAAATTTGGGTTGCTGTCATTTCATTTGTGTGGGTAGAGATTGATGAGACCAAGGTTTATTTGAATTAAATATAAATATATATATATGCAAAGGTATTCCCTTACACACACTGGGGTTCAGAAGGAGGAATAGACCTGGGACTCTGGAGTCTGGAAAGGTTAGAGACTGTGGATCAGGAAAGATGTGGCTCATCTTGGTTACTTATCTAAGTACCTCACTAAACACGTTCCCTCACATCTCAGAGCCTCGGGTTTTTCATCTTCAAAGTTAGGCTGATTACTTATCTGAAGGATTGTCGTGAGCATCAAATGAGAATGTTCTTTGTCCTTCTATTAGCTCCCAATCTGTATTCCACTCCAGCCCTGCCTAACTTCTGTATCCAATCTGGACCATACTCCACATTCCCTCATGTCCCCATCCTATGATTATTTGCATACAGATTTTGTTTAAGCTTCTGGGTTAAGGCCACAATTTGTGTCTTCTGCTTATACACCCAGGGGCTGAACACTGTTGGTAGAAATCACACAACCACATAGCTAGACACTACTGCTTATTCACAGGTTCAATCTTAGGGCCATGGTACCAGCCCTCAATCATTTCTCTTGTTCTTTCTCGGACTCCTCTCACATCAAAAATCACCATCACGCTCCTTAAGCCATTGTTCAGTCCATAAGTCCCACACTTTCAGCATGTGACAAAGCCACTTTCTTTGTAGAGGGTGGTTGAGGCCCTCAGGTGTGACTTCCTTCAACTTTTAGCCTCCCTCCTGAGCATATCTTCAGACATGCTCCTTAGCTTCTGTCCTCCAGGCTCAGAAAATGCTGCTCCCCTCCTCATATTACCAACCAACCAGCCCTTCCACTTTAACCATCGTCCACATGCCCTCCATCTCCTTTACCCCAGGGTCCTGCTCCCTCAGTCATACCCTCTCTTGAAAGACTTTATCTTGCTGCTGGTTCTTTCTCCCCAGCCAGTTGACATCCTAGAGGCTCTGTCTTCCTGAAATCCCTATTTGAACATTTGTCCCTTATACTTACCGTCCAGTCTCTCACCTCTGCTTCTCATCTTTGCCACTTCCTCACTTTCCATTCATGTCTCAACTCAACCTGGCTTCTGTCTCTACCAAACTGCAATATATAAAGTACCAGGGACCTCCTCATTACCAAATCCACTGGACATGTTCCCTCCTTTATTTTACTAGAACTTTAAGCTCCTTCTATTTTGCCCATGAATTAGAAGGCAAACTAGCTAAGAGTGAGAAAAAAGATAGTAGTGGCTTCTCAAAAAACAGGCTTCTGAGTCCATTTTTCAAGAGTGTATCTAGCCAAATAGTCTTTCCACTAAGTTAGAAATTCGAATAGCAATAGAAACCATGCAGCATGTGTTAAATCAACTAAAACAGTGCCATCAATTTAATGATGGATTCTTTGAGTGATTTAAGTATCAAAACTATCGATTATTTACTTATCTGTGACAATGAGTAAGAATTAAATGATGAAAACAGTGCTACTTAAAAGTCCTTGTGTTTTCAATATCATTGAAGCCACAAAAATCTCTTCAAATTTTTTATTTAAATAATTGAAGCCTTTTTCAGAAGACTAGAACATTAAAGTGTTAATTGACAAAGAAGCACTGACTGCCTTTTCTCTGCTGCCAGATTTACAGATTTCCTAAATATCTTACAGACCTGGAACATAAAGTTCTGTAGCTATAAGAAAAATCACATGAAATTGGAAATGACAATCTCCAGAACTATGTGGAAGTGGAAATTAGCAGTACATCTCAGGATCTGTCCAAGATGTATAAAAAATGAAAGTCAATAGTTAGATGCACTTTAGGGGCAAAATTAATAACAGAAATGCAATTAAGGGAGATTGTAATAAAAGAAAAGATTGTTTAAGGAAAGTGAAAAATAAAAGTGTCATTCTTAGAGGAGCAGTTTAGATGTCTAGAGGAAGGGAACTGTTTGATTTCCATGTGCTTCCTTATCATGATATCCAATGAAGAATCTTAGGGACACAGATGAAAACAAGGTATTAGCAGCTCATGAGGTTAAGGGAGACAGAGGTGCTAGGGAATCATATTCTAAAAGGATAGCCGAGACTGTGAGCTGCATTGACTGATACCACATAGCCAATCTACAGTGCCAAATGGAAACAGACCAGACATGTTAGATGCCAAGATGACAAACAGACCATGCCACAGCTCAGAATTGTTGTTGAGAGGATCCAGTTTTAGGGTCAGGTGTCTATAGCTTCTGGAAATTTCTAGGAGAAAACTGGCACGAGGGCAACAAAAGTAGTAGGTATCCCATCAGCTATAGAGTGCGAGTGAGGACACATCACATAAGAGGACGGAGGGAGGTGCCTGGAAAAAAAAATCTTTGGGTAGAGCCCTGGCAGGATCCAGATTCTCACTTTCAAGGATTTTTAAGACCAAGTCTGGATCCCATGATGGAGATTGTATTAGTTTCCTATAGCTGCTATAAGAACTTACCACCGACTTGGTGGCTTAAAAGAACATTTATGCACATCCTCATCCTCCAAGATTTTTGTTCAAAAGCCTAGACTATAAGGAAGCCTTCCAGATGATTCTGCTGCAGGTGCCTGTAGAACACATTTACGAGACACTTATTATTGACTGCTGATGGGCAGATTGACCTTTAGACTTTCACCAAAATCTTTGGAAACAAAACTTTCTAATTTAAAAAATATATGTCTTGGCTTAGGAATAATTTTGAAAATAGAAATTAAGATTTCAAAAGCATAGGTCAGAATTATGCAGCATGGCTTTGCAGTTATCAGAAGCTGTGATAGGCACAACTACTGCAATATGTGAGATAACACAAGGTGAACAGTGATTAATAACGTTTAAGAGAGGCTAGAATCAATAGGTCAGTTATAATAGCTATTCTTGCCATAATTACTGAGTTAGCATATGATTTACTGTTACTCGATCAATAAGGAAGAAGACAGTCCTTAAATGTTTAGGCAAATGTGTATGTGAAAAGAAGGTAAAACATAGGACCAGCTAAAGAGTAAATACAGTAGAAGATTTATCCAAGGACTGTTTTTTCTCAGATCGATTTTGTTGCATCATTGTGATACAAATTGTCTTGAAAGCAAAAGCAAACTTGAAGCTTCTCACTTAATATATCACATACCTGCACTTGTAAGTGCATTTTTTGAGTAGGGTTAGCACTTGGTAAAAAATCTGAAAACCACTTGACCAGTGATTTGTATTGAAAAAGATCTTTTGCACTGAAAGGGATCTGATTTATTTGACACAAGAAAGACAGTGAAGGCAATAGGTTAGAACATTTTGAAAGAATGGACAAGATTGGCATGAGAAACATTTAACATCTCTGTTCCGGAATCTTCTACAGTTTGAAAAAGTTTTTGTATTGATTGTTATAGAGGATAAGCAGTGAGAAATGAAATCACTGTGTTGAGGCAAATTACATAAAGTCAGACTCTAAGAAGGTTGTTCAGAAATAGTTGTTTGTTTTTTTAATATTTATTTATTTGGCTGAGCTGGGTCTTGGTTGTGGCATGTGGGATCTAGTTCCCTGACCAGGACTTGAACCCATGCCCCCTGCACTGGGAGCGCAGTCGCAACCGCCAGACCACCAGGGAAGTCCCCAGGAATAGTTGTTTTTAAAAAGATAGTAGCAATCTGAATGGCAACCTCAGAACCTCAAGAAACAAAAGGGGAGTGCCTTTTATTTGTTTTACATACAGGACACTGCGGATGATTAACTGTTTATAATGAAACAGAGGAGAGGATATTTGAGGAGAAACTAGGTAGCTTTGAAGATACCCCACATTTGAATGCTGCTTTAGTCGAAGTCCTCTTATTTAAAGTGGTCAGAACAGATCTGTAAGCTGAACAACTCTATCTTAGGAATCAATAAAATGTACATGTCATAAGCTTGACATTTACTTGCCAATCCTTTGCTGTAGGGGTCATGCCTTCTCCTTCTAGTGCAGGTCTGATTGGAATTCGAAGTTGTCCTGCTTATGTGACGAGATGGTGTATATGTTGGCTGTGCCACACAGCATGAGGGATCTTAGTTCCCCATCCAGGATTCGAATCTGTGTCCCCTATACTGGAAGTGTGGAGCCCTAACCACTGGACTCCCAGAGAATTCCCAGTGTTAGGTGTTGAGTGGGATTTTCTCCAGCTTTTTTTTCCTAAATCTTCAAATTAAGCACCCTAGCTGAAAGCAAAAGGCATGAAATGGGCCACATCTTAAATTTACAGAAGTGGCCATGACTCTAGCTGGCCATTTGCCTCCAAGACTGTGGAGAAGAGCGTACTGGCTCTTTTATCCTCTCCTCCCTAGCTTTTATCCACTTCTCCCTAGGCCTTGGCCTCGCTGCATTCAAATGGAAGACTGGGAAGAGGAAAGAGGTGAACTTTGGGAGAAGAGTAGTACTCAGGAAGAGAGGTGATCCCCTTTTCTTCCTGTGAGGGGAGGCAATACCCTGAATAATTGGGGAACATTTGCTGGAAAGAAGGCTGACCTGACATTCCTGGGTTGAACATCTGCTCAGCTTACTGACCTGCCCTGCTGAGACCCAGGTGGCGGGGCGGGGGAGGGGGGGGCGCATTAAGGACTGATAAAAAGGGCTATCCTCTTGGAACTCCTCGCGAATGTGGAAGATGGATTTTTGTTGTTCCCAAAGGAGGTATTTTGGTTTGAGACTGTACTCAAACAAGATCTGTTGAGATCCTCATCCATCTGTCCATGTTCAGCCTTTAAAGGCTTAGTTACACCAGTAATGATGACCAACTGGGCTGAGAAGCACATCTTGCTGGGGAAAGAGACAATGTCTATTTCTCCTCTCTCTTTTTCCCATCCTCTCTCTCACCAGAGGGATAAATGGGGAGAAAGGCAGGGAAATTGGAGAACCACAGAGAATAAAGAAGAAAGCTTCCAAAGATTGAAGTTATAACAAGGCTGCTTTAAAAACTGGAGTGAGATAGTTTTAAGGACCAAAAGTGATTAAGAAGCTTAACCATAAAAATGAAACTCCCAAAGGGCTGGCCATAGCACAGTTGGTGGCAGTTATTCCAAAATGAAAACTATTTCGCATTTGTATCCAACGAATTGAAAGTTTCACTTAAAAAACCATACTTGAATAATCTACTCCCATAATGCATAGCCTTTTATTTCCAGTGGCGTTTTTTTTTTTTCCCTTCAGTGAGAACTTAGACTCCAGGGATGCAATCTCAGTAAGGCACCCTGTGAAACTGCTTTGCTCCACCTACTCATCTTTTACTTTTTTTCCACCCATGTCTAATTTGGCAGCAATTTTTGAAACAATTTGCATTTATTGAGTTTTTTCCAAAGGGATTCAAGTTTTCATAACAACAGTGTTCTTCGTACACTAACTCCTCCTTTGGTTCATGTAATATTTTAGTTGAATCAAAGAATTAGGAAAACAAGTAAAATGGCATAAACAAACTTGGGAACCGACACAACTGATTCTTTGGAGGTAGACGATCTGAATGGTGTGAGCAGAAGTGATGGGCGTGTTAGAGATGCTTTTTCCCCGACTCCTCTCCAGCATGTGTGTTCACTTGATCCTCCAGGTCAGACTAGCTGGCCCACGGCACAGAGGGTGCTCACAGCTAGTGGGCTCTACTGCATGTTTTAAAGCTGTGAGAGAAAACATTTTGAACTCCAGTAGGGACATCTGGGATTTCCTTGGGTAAATGCAAACCATTTCCTTTAACTCATTAAGTATCCGCACTCTCTCTGCTTGAAAAGAATGCTTATTTGATGTAAATGACTCACTGCTGATGATTGCCAAGGTAAAATGCATAAAAACTCCCTGAATGTAAGCAGCAGGAAACACCACCCCGCTCTAAGCAGTAGAAAAGAACACCATCCCTCTCCAGAGATCCTTCAACATCACCCACTTCTGTCTTCAACTGCATTTTCTGCAGATTTCAAGCCCAGATTTAATCAACCTCAGGCAGTATGCAATAATATGTTAATGTCTCATTTTGTCTGCATTGATCTCTCTAGTAAAGAGAGCTGATATTAAGAGGGTATATTCAGATGCATGCATATTATTTCTAGTCCCCATTCAAGAATATCCTCATTAAAGCTATTATCTTAATTTTACCTAGAATAGCTGTTCGTTGTCGCTAGGAATTTGGTTTCTTTTCCACTTCCCATTGTGTGGGAGTGACAGAAATCTAATTTCAGTCAATTCAAGGGTTTCCTCCAAAGCACACTTTTTCTGAGACTGAAGATTCTTAAATATCACCAAGGAAATGAAAATAGGAAAAATCTGATCCTGAAGTTCTTCTGTCCTGACTTTTTCTGGTTAGCAGATCTGCTACTTGTGGCTCATTGTTGAGGACATGGGGATTATTTTGCTCCGTCATCCCTCCACTGGGGTACAAAGATGGCACCTCCCTGTGAGGCTGCTGGGGCATCACCTGCCTGGACTCACTGTAGTACTATTTCGTGTCCACACCAGGGGCAAACTTGCCAGCAGGGCTGCAGACACTTTGATTCCTGTGTCTTCAAAGTATATGTAAAAACTAGGAAGACATTTGCAGATGTTTGGCTTTTTTGCTCCAACCAGAATTAGTTAGAAGCCACTTTAAGTCACTTAGTTTTTGCAACATTCATTCTTCCAAAAATGTGTTCTATGCAGACTATATGCCAGGCACTACACAACTCAGTATGTTCCTGATGACCTAAAGACGTGCTCACCTTTCCCTTTAAGATAGGACAGCTGAGAGACATCTTTCTCTGACCATTTCAAGAAGGGCAGTAAGCTTAAAAACCAAGTCCAAGGTGTGGGTTCTCTGGATGACAGTTTGCAGAACTAGACTGGAGTCTCAATTCCACTGATTATGTTGAATTCTTTGTAAAGGGAAAAAAGAGTTCTTTGTCATTTACCTTTGTGCTTCCCTGCTGCCACGCCCCCCCCCCCCCCCCCCCCCCCGCCATGGTACCTAACACAGTTTTTCCTGCACATGGCAAATAATCAACAAAAAGGTTTTAAGTGTGTATAACTAAATATTTTATATACCAGTCTGTTTTCATAAAATTTGAAATATGCCATGCATTTTATTGGAGCAAGATAAAGCTCAGAAATATAGCTTCCTAGCTTTGTGCCATAACTACTGTCTCAAGATAATCAGGCTGTTGGTTTTGACAAGTGTTTTAATAATTATATCCTAAAAATGCTGAGGCAGCTTCCAAAACTGACAAAAGCATTATGACTATTTTTTAAAAAATCAGAGCTTTCTGAATGAGACATGTAAAGAGAAAGTAACTTTTCCTGAAAGGAAGTAATTGTCCTGTCACTAAAAATGTGACCATTAAATGCTGAATTGAATTAACCAATAAAGAAATACCTTAGTCTGCAGTCAGTAATCCTCATGCAGCCCATCTGGAATTCCAGTTATCATTATCTTCATGACCCCCCAAATCTGCAAATACTCAAGAGCCACTTTGTCTATCAGCCAGGTAACATTCAAGATTTGGTTGCCATTGTGTACTCATGATGTGTAGCCTACATATGCATCTTAGTTATCTGCATAACAAATTACCCCAAAACTTAGTGACTGATTACAACAGTGTTTATTACATGAAACATTTTGTAAATCAGGAGATCAGTTATGGCTCAGCTGAGTCCTTTTCTTCCAGAGCTCTCAGAAGCTGCAATCGAGGTATCTTCTGGGGCTGTGACTGTCTTAAGGCTCAGTAGGGGTAGGTCTGCTTTCAAGCTCATTCAGGTGATATTGACTGGATTCAGTTTCCCATGGGCTATTCACCTGAGGTCTTGGTGTTCTTCATGAGCCATTAGCCAGAGATTTCCCTTGGTTGCTTGCCTAGTTGTCTCCGGATAGGGCAGCCCATGATACGACAGATGGCTTTACTAGAGTGAGAAAGCAAGAGTGAGAGACAGAGTCAGATAACCAGAAAGAAGTTGGTCTTTTGTAACCTAATCTCAGAAGTGTCATCCCATCACTTAGCTGAATTCAGTTCATTAGAAGCAAGTCACTAGGTCCAGGCCATATTCAAGAGGAGGGGACTATACAAGGGTGTGAATACCAGAAGGTGACGATCATTGGGAGCCATTTTAGAAGCTGTCTGCCTCATTGCCTATAACTATGGAACTTAGTTTATTCCTAGGGCTATGACTAGCCTCAGCAATCCCTTGACATTTCAGTCAACAGACCATTTTTAAGGGCAATATAAGAAAGGAAGATGATCCTAGTTTTCTGAAAATATTTTGTCCACACCTCTGGTAGTAGAATGGATATTATGGGCTTGGGAGAAAATTCAGAGATACTAGTAGAACACACTTTAAAGAAATGCTTCAGCAACAATGCTGTTTTGCCTATGTTCTCTTCTGGGAGTTTTAGATGTCATGTCTTATATTTAAATCTTTAAGCCATTTTGAGTTTATTTTTGTGTATGACATGAGGGTGTGTTCTAACTTCATTTATTTACATGGAGCTGTCCAGCTTTCCCAACACCACTTGCTGAAGTGACTGTCTTTTCTCCATTATATATTCTTTCCTCCTTTGTTGAAGATTGACTGTAGGTGTGTGGGTTTATTTCTGGGCCCTCTATTCTGTTCCATTGATCTGTAGCTCTATTTTTATGCCAATAGTATGCTGTTTTGATTACTGTAGCCTTGCAGTATTGTCTGAAGCCTGGGAGGGTTATACCTCCAGCTTTGTTCTTTTTCCTCAGGATTGCTTTGGCAATTTTAGGTCTTTTATGGTTCCGTATAAATTTTAGGATTATCTGTTCTAGTTCTGTAAAAATGTCCTGAGTAATTGATAGGGATCGAATTAAATCTGTAGATTGATTTGGATAGTGTAGCAACAGTGCTGTTGATGGGACAATACTATGTGGGGAGGTGAACATGAATACTTCTGAACAGCAAATGACTTAGAAAATCTAGACCTTGAATGGGAAAAGGTTTTGGGAATATGTCAACCAATTTATTTCATGTATATTTTTCATTTTATGAACACACAATAGTAATATATGATTAAACCCCATGCCTAAGTAAGTGTAAAACAACTCTTTCAATAAGCTTAAAATTAAAAGCTAAATAACATTGAAAGCATCACATCAGAGTTTAACTGGCAACATTTTTTTCTTTATAGTGTTATATGAAATAATTTCCTACAATTAAAGACATCTTAAATTCAATGAGTCAAGAAACAATTATAGTATACCATGATGAGTTAAAAAACCTGAGGTAAGTTTTCCCTGCCTATGGATTCTCTCATGCCAGGGAGTCTGCAGTCTAGCCAAGATATGTCTTCAGTGGATCACTCATCTGGACATTTATGTACTTCATTTAAAGTTCAATAAAAGTGAACAACTAAAACTTCTGAAAAACACTAGGGGAAAATTGTTAAAGATGATTTAAACAGGGGGCGGGGCAAAAAAATGATTTAAACAAACTCATATATTGTGCAATGGAAAGGAAGACTTAAAGGATAAGTGTATCCTGTCAAGCACAGTAGAAGTATTGAATAATTTTCATCAAAGTGAGATAACTTTTTGTGAGTCCCAGCTGTGGTTCCCAGCCTACATTCACAGACCCCAAGAGTTAGGAATTATTGTACAGGGCCTATACAATAATATCTCAAACATTTTTAAAACCACTATTTTCCAAATGTGTTAAAGGTGTTTTATTTTTAATTAAATACACGTAATTTTCAAGTAATTTTTGACATCATCCTAACTTTTTTTATTTTGGCTTATTTAAGCAACAAGCATTAGAAAGATAACTATTATCCAGGATGGAAAAGAATCCATGAAATTTTTACTATGAAAATATAAGCTTCTATGACAAAAATTCTGGGAGCCACTGTCCTCAGGCTTCCTGAGTTGCAAACCTAAGCATGTTCAAAAATGATTCATTTTCTGTGTCCCCATACCCTTAGGAAATCATTTATTTCCACATTACTGGATAAAGACCTCTCTCTTGCTATCACCCTTTCTATTTAAAATTTTATACTCATAGATAAAACTTGTCACAATTTTATAAAGAACTCCATTTTTATTCCAACATATTGAAAGGAAATCTATTTTGTTTCTGAGAATAATGAATTGAATTTTAAAAGAATTTCCTTTTTTGTCTTAGTTCCTTAAAGTCAGATTTTTTTCTTTTAATTAATGTGAAGCCATCTTTCATTTTTAAATAGCATTACCCTAAGAATGTTGGTTTAGTTTTTCCTCAATTTAAATGGTTGAGGCACAGTGCAATAATGATTGTATTATACAGTTAAGAAGCCAGAATACCAAAAATTAGCCAGTACAGTAAAACTGTTAATGCTCTGTCACAGACAAAATGATTCATTTGTTTACCACTAGAGATTCAATTTGTCGTAATTCAGGTATATACTTGAAAAAAAGAGAAAATTTTAATAGGTATACTCTTATTAACATGTTTTCTATTCACAAGAGACTTCAAGTGTCTCTTGATATGAAATCTAGGGTTAACAAAAAATTAAAATACATGCTCATATTGTTCTACACATGGCTTGGGCACAGTTGCCATTTATTTGTAGGTTCAAGATCAAGAGAGTGATTCAATTTAAGCATGTGTTGTTTTGAATAAAGCAGGCTTGAAGACCATGTCCTACTGATAAAAGACAAACTAAAAGACATCTTCCTCCACCCTGTTCATCTGATACTTTTCTCAAATACCCACTTGATAAGGAAAACAGAAGTAAGGAGCTCTACTTTCAATTGGCTTTTTGGCTAAAAAGTTAGGCAAAAAAAGTAGGTCCAGATAGCTGGCCAATCCATGATACAAGTTATCAAACAACAAATATTTATTGAGTGACTTGTATGCTTCCAAAACTAGGGTAGGGCTGGGCAGATAGCAGTGAATGACACCTGATGCCCCTGCTCTCAAGAAGCTTGGAATCTATTGGGGATTCACAATGAAATAAACTATTAGGTTAGTGCAAAAGTAATTGTGGTTTCACATTGTTGAACTTTGCCATTTGATATTGAAATACATTCTTTTAAAATGTGGTTATGTTATGCATCATTTTAATGAGCATTTCTCACTTTATGTGTTTTTGCTAATGACTTAATACTTGCTGTTTATGTTATATTTAGACTAGGGAAATGATGTTAGACAAAAAGCAAATTAGAGTGATTTTTTTTTATTTTCCAGTTCAATTCAGTCACTCAGTTGTGTCCAACTCTTTGAGACCCCATGGACTGCAGCACGCCAGGCTTCCCTGACCACCACCAACTCCCGGAGCTTGCTCAAACTCATGTCCATTGAGTCGGTGATGCCATCCAACCATCTCATCCTCTGTCATCCCCTTCTCCTCCTGCCCTCAATCTTTCCCAGCATCAGGGTCTTTTCTAATGAGTCAGTTCTTCACATCAGGTGGCCAAAGTATTGGAGTTTCAGCTTCAGCATCAGTCCTTCCAATGAATATTCAGGACTGATTTCCTTTAGGATTGACTCTCATCTCCTTTGTTACCGGTTCTGGGCCAAATGAATTTCTGATGTTGCAAGCTGTCTCTGCTGCTTTTTGACCCATTTTGAACTTGAATAAAAAAATTGCTCAAGGGGCTTCCCTGTGGCTTAGCTGGTAAAAAATCCGCCTGCAGTGTGAGAGATCTGAGTTCAATCCCTGGGTTGGGAAGATCTCCCAGAGAAGGAAAAAGCTACCCACTCCAGTATTCTGGCCTGGAGAATTCCATGGACTGTATAGTCCATGGGGTTGCAAAGAGTCGGACACGACTAAGCAACTTTCACTTTTTATTTTTACATTTTATTTATTTATTTTTAGCTGTGCTGGGTCTTCAATGCTTCTCAGGCTTTTCTCTAGTTTTGGAGAGTGAGGGCTACTCTCTAGTTGCAGTGCTCAGACTTCTGGTTGCAGTGGCTTCTTTTGTGTGGAAAACAGGCTCTAGGGCATGCAAACTTCAGTAGTTGTGGCTCCTGGGCTCCAGAGCACAGGCTCAATAGTTATGGCCTGTAGGCTTAGTTGCCCCGAGGCATGTAGGACCCTCCTGGACCAGGGAATGAACCCATGTCTCCTGCATGGGCAGGAGGATTCTTTACCACTGAGCCACCAGGGAAGACCCTCGAGCAATTTTATTATTCGAGTACAAAATGGGTCCTAAAGCAGCAGAGGCAGCTTTCAACATCAACAATGCATTTGGCCCAGAACTGGTAACAAACGTACAGTGGTGGTTCAAGAAGTTTTGCAAAGGAGACAAGAGCCGCGACAATGGGCACAGTGGCCAGCGATTGGAAGTTGACAACGACCAGTTAAGAGCCATCATCAAAGCTGATCCTCTTACAACTACATGAGAAGTTGCCGAAGAACTCAAAGTAGACCATTCTATCATCATTCGGCATTTCAAGCAAACTGGAAAGATGAAAAAGCTTGATAAGTGGTGCCTCGTGAGCTAACAGGAAAAAAAAAAAATCTTCCTTTTGAAGTGTCGTCTTTTCTTATTCTACACAACAACAACAAACCAGTTCTCGATCAGATTGTGACGTGAGACAAAAAATGGTTTTTATACGACAACTGGTGACAACCAACTCAGTGGTTGGACCAAGAAGATGCTCCAAAGCACTTTCCAAAGCCAAACTTGCTCCAGAAAAAGGTCTCAGGGTCACTGCTTGGTGGTCTGCTGCAGTCTGATCCACTTTAGCTTTCTGAATCCTGGTGAAACCATTACACCTGAGAAGTATGGTCAGTAAATTGATGAGATACACCAAAAACTGTAACGCTTGCAACCAGCACTGGCCAATAGAAAGGGCCCAATTTTTCTCGACAACTGCTTCTTCAAGCATCTTGACAACTTTTTGCAGGGAAAACACTTCCACAGCTATCAGGCAGAAACTGCTTTCCAAGAATTTGTTGAATCCCAAACCAAAAATGTGTTGATTGTAATAGTTCCTATGTTGATTAATAAAGATGCGTTTGAGCCTAGTTATAATGATTTTAAATTCCCAGTCTAAAACCACAATTACTTTTGTACTAACCTAATAATTACAAATTAGTGTCAATGGCACTACCAAAAGGGTTCATCAAGGATACTTTGGAACCATAGGAGAGGCTCCCAACCTGAAGATAACAAATCAAGGAAGACTTCTCAGAGAAAATTAACCCACTTGCTGGTGGGGTGATGGGTGAGGATGGGGTAGAGCAGTGTTCCAAGTGGAGGGAAAAGCATGAGATACAGCGTGGGTAGGATTGGGGAACTGAAAGTAAAGACTCAGCCTATTGCTGTTGGAGAAGACTCTTGAGAGTCTCTTGGACTGCAAGGAGATCAAACCAGTCAATGCTAAAGGAAACCAGTCCTGAATATTCATTTGAAAGACTGATGTTGAAGCTGAAACTCCAATACATTGGCCACCTGATGCAAAGAACTGACTCATTGGAAAATGATGCTGGGAAAGATGGAAGGCAGGAGAAGAAGGGGACGACAGAGGATGAGATGATTGGATGGCATCACCGACTCGATGGATATGAGTTTGAGTAAGCTCTGGGAGTTGGTGATGGACAGGGAAGCCTGGCGTGCTGCAGTCCATGGGATCAAAAAGAGTTGGACATGACTGAGCAACTGAACTAAACTGAACTGATGCATCTGAAAAAAGTGACATGGTCAGTGTGATATTTTACATACTGCAGAGACTTCAAAGTGAGGGATAACTTGAAGTAACACAGGAGTGAAGAGTGTGGCAAACTTTGAATATATGAATACTTTTTAAAGAACTACACGTATACTGTGTTGGATTGCAAGTTTGAGTGATTGACATGGCCCTCTACCAGCTAAAGGAAAATATTTTTTGTTGAGATGCTAAGATGCCTCTATGGATTTTTCTTCTTACATTTTCTGAAATACATTTGTGTATATATGCTTAAGTCAGTAATAAAATGTGATCCAGACTACAAATGTTTTTTGACACAACAAATTTCAGTAAGTCATTTAGGGCCTAAAATGAGATTAGACTGTGGTCAGGGAACTCAATCTAATGTTAGCACATCCATCAGTGATGCTTTCATTCAGGATAACATGTCAACCTGTCAAGATATCTAGTTGATTGACATTTGTGTGGAGATTTCAAATTTCTTCTTTTCCCACCTCTGAGTCCCCACTTCTGTCATTATATAGGCTTTAAATTAAAAACCCAGCCAGAAATATGACACCTTTCAACAGTCTTCTGGCACATTATTTCAGTTTCTATTTGTCAATTCTAACTCAAATGGAGGCAGAACAAACATTACACTGCCAAGCCCCAGATTTAGTCTGGTGGTAGGGGCTTCAGAAGGCGAGATCAGGCTATGGGTTGTCAGCAGATCATGTATTAATAGTTGTCCATAAAGATGGTCATATCAAAACCACATATTCTGTACTTCAAAGTTTTAACACTTGGAAGAATAAGTCAACATATAAAGCATTAAAAACTAACGATATGCTAGAACTATTTGACACGTCAGTTAGGATTATAGTTAAATTATAACTAAGGGGTCACTAAGTCCAATTAGGATATATATTCCTAGAATTCAATATTAGGATGTCATTTGCATACACCGCAGTGTAAACTGCACCCTAGAAGTTTTGTACTGTGCTTGTCCTATTACCAAGAATATTTAGACGATTGATGCTGGACTGCAAAGCATCGCTTTCTAGCTTTGAGGGTAGTACTTATTTTTCCTTTTTTTTAAGGTGGTATTTATGATACATTGACCTCTAGAAGAGTAGGGGAAGAGTCAGTGGAGAGATAGAGATAAGTTTCCCTATCCCTTTCTTCCCATGCCCTCCTACCCAAACACACACTGGCCAGAGAGGCTACTTTTGAACCTCAGTGGAGAGGGAAATTGGGCACATAAGCCAAAAGAGTTGTGGTGATGAGTTTATAAGACCAGGCGGTTCCTGATCCAAGTTCAGTGGAGAGAGATGGAGAAGACATTCACCTCACTTCAGCGCTGGGAACCCTCAGCAGCAGGTGACGGAGATCATGCGGTGGTGGTTAGGCCCAGCTGAGAAGCCACAAAAGCATATAAGGACCAGAGTGGCTGCAAGGGACACATAGCCATGGTGCGGCCAGAGCCAATCATGGTCAGCTTTGTAAAATACTGTCCTCAAAACTCATCCCACATCATGTGGAGAGCCTTTGAAAAAGACACAGGGCTATGAGAAGCAAAAAAATGGGGGTTTTACAGTTAATGCGACCACAGACTGCAGAGTCTGGAGTGACCTGGGATATTTAGGTTTTAAAAATGTAACTTCTATTTGAAAAGTAAGCATATAAACCTAGAATGCTGTTATTCCCTATTGCAGTTGTTTAGTTGCTCAGTTGTGTCTGACTCTTTGCGACCCCATGGACTGTAGCCCACCAGGCTCCTCTGTCCATGGGATTTCCCAGGCAAGAATACTGGAGTGGATTGCCATTTCCTTCTCCAGGGGATCTTCCTGATACTGGGGTCAAACCCACAGTTCCTGCCATGTCTCCTGCATTGGCAGGTGGATTCTTTACTGCTGAGCCAGCAGGGAAGCCACTAACATGCCATGAAAATAAACATAGTGATTGAAAAAAATGAATGGAAAAGGCAAAAACAATCTTCAGTGTCACCTATTACAACAGCTCTTTAAAACTCATAGCATTATTGTCACAAATTGAAAAACACTAGGATGGGGCTGGTGGGGACAGGGGGAATGGAGATAGAAAAAGAAATGGAGAGACCCTGGATGGATAAAAAAAAGTGAGGCATGTAGACTTTTGGATAGCAGCCATCCTGACTGGCGTTTATATTATCTAGGGTGAAACAGATCACCAGCCCAGGTTGGATGCATGAGACAAGTGCTCAGGGCTGGTGCACTGGGAAGACCCAGAAGGATCGGGTAGAGAGGGAGGTGGGAGGGGGGATCGGGATGGGGAATACATGTAAATCCATGGCTGATTCCTGTCAATGTATGACAAAAACCACTACAATATTGAAAAGTAATTAGCCTCCAACTAATAAAAATAAATGGGAAAAAAAAAAGTGAGGCCGAGATAGGTCCAGTCTCTGCCTCCTGGGGCTGCCCTACATGCCTAGGTTACCCCTCCCCAGGTGCCACCTCCTAAAATGCCTTTGACACCTATCTCCATTTGTCTCAGAGACAAGCTGTGCAGCGCTGGTTTAAATATCTGTAATGATTGACCTTGAGTTCTGTAGATATTTGCTCAGATCATCAGCAACTTTTCTCAGCCTCCAGTACAGTTCAGGCGCTCACAAGTTATCCATGCGTGAGATGGTATTGCAGTGTCATAAGTAATTCCACCAGCCAAACTGAACCCCTCGGATAGCAAAGTGTGTATTTAGCTTCTCTTGCTGGATAGAACTGAGCCTGGGGGTTAGAGCCGAGAATTTCCTCTTTGTACCAAAGTTAAAACACCTGGCTAGGAGGTGATTAAAAACTTTCAATCGCTAAGCAAGAAAGTAAACAAGCTAAAGCAAGGATGAGATGGCTGGCTCAGACAGTCACTTAAGAATAGGTCTCAAAAAAAAAAAAAAAAGAATAGGTCTCTTGTCAGTATTCTTGGAGTGACCGATCCTTTCGATGTTTGCTTTTTTCCATTCTCTACCTTGGAAAGTTTTTCAACCTTGGCACTACAGATATCTGGGGCCAGATAATTCTTTGTTGTAGATGCTATCCTGAGCTCTGTAGGATGTTTAGATGTCTCTACTCGCTGGATTCCAATAGCAATCCTGCTTCGTACTTATCAAAGGTATCTCCAGATATTGCCTAATGTCCTTAGGGGCCAAATAATCCATAGTTGAGAATCAGTGATCTAAAATTAAAGGTCTTCCTAACTGGCAGTGTATGCTATATCAACAGCACACACAAAAACAAAAAACCTGCCAATCAAAATAATTTATGGGAATTTTTTTTTTTTTTTTTAATAAAAGGCCAAATGCCAGCCTACTGATTTTGTTTGGGGGTATATGTGTGTGTGTGTGTGTGTGTGTGTGTGTTTTCCTTCCTGTTATTTTAGGAAAAGGAAAAGAATCAGGTAGAAAGAGAAAAAAGTTATATCCTGTGTTGAGCACCTAACATATCCACATATCTTACGTGTGTACATTTAGTCCACATTGGGAGCATATAAACGCAGAAGAAAGTAATTGAAGTGGAGAAGAATTTGCCATTCTAAGATATGCCCCTTTGGCATAAAGATTATTTTGAGCCGATTTTTTTTTTCTTCTAAGAAGCAGCAGACATAGGAAAAGCTCTGGAAAATAAGTAGTAGAAGTTACTCTTTTGTTAGAGACATTTACATTGATAGGTATAAGAGACATTTCCATTTATAAGAGTGTCTCCCTCTTTGTACCAGGAAGAGAAGAATGATTCTAAATCTCTAGAAACTCTTACTAATGGAGAAGGCATGGACTTAGATTTGTATGCAACTTTATCCTTGTTTACTGAGCTGAGAAAACTGCCATAACTGCCTCCACCCCCAAAGCATCTTTTGTCTTTAACTGGAAATGATATTTAAGGTGATGACTTCGACCGTTTCGAGGAGTCAGTCTTCCTGGGTCTCTCCCTCGTGTAAAAGAGGTATATATGTTATTAAACTTCTTTTTGTTTTTCCTCCTATTAATCTGTCTTTTATTACAGGGAGTCTCAACCAAGAACCTAGAAGAGTAGAGGGAAAATTATTTTTTCTCTCCTACAAAATCTTATAATTCTAAGAATCAACCTCCAAATTTGTACTGGATTTCTTAAGAATGAGCCAAGAAGGCATCTAATACTGTTTTAGAGCCCCAAAAACTAATATAAATTGATAATATACAGTGAGAATAAAATTGATCTTCAAAAAAATTCATTTAAACTTGTTTTTCAACAGGATTTCCAATTCTCTCAAAATCTAAGAAATAACTCCCTTAGTGCATGGACTCTGTAGTATCAAAATGACCAATGATTGGAGGTTTTTGGCCAACCTACTGGATAGAGGGAAGGAAGAAGGAATGGAGATGAGACAGAGCTGTTAAGGCAGCCCAGTCCATCATTCAGTATCATGAGGTAAGAAGAAATTGTTTGGGAGCTACTTTTTACTGTCATCAAATTTTTAAAAATAAGATTTGACTTTTTTTTCTTGACTGTAAAGTTACAAAGCTTATTATAGAAAATTCTGAAAATATACAAAAGAATGTCCCATTTTGAGATAATGACTATTAACTTTTTTCCTGCTAGCCTTTTTCAATGCATATGAAGTAAACAAAATGGAGTTTATACTGGAAATTTAGAAATAATATTTTTTTAAAAAATAAAATTTTGAAGCCCAGTTTTTGACTTGACTTTGTATTATGAAAGTGTCTTCAAGTCACTGAATTTATTTATTCATTGATATTTATTCTTTTACTATTGAATAGTGGAGTTTGTTTTTCAGTTCACTATTCAATAAGTATTTTTGAGTACCTGTGACATACCAGGCACCGTTCTCATGGCAGGAGATACAGCAGTGACCTGACGGGACATATGTTCCAAAGTGCGACATAAGCAAATGGATAAGCACTATATTTTGCATGTAAGATAGTGATAAGGAAAATGGAGAAAAATAAGACAGAAAATGGCTGAAACAACAGTTAGATGTGTGTTTGGGGGGCTGCATTGTATTAAAAAGAGGTCAGAAAAGTCTTCAGTGAGAAGGTAGCATTTGAGCAAAGGCCTGAAGGAGGTGAACAAGTTATTCTTAAGGATATTGGGGAACTCATTCCAGGCCAAGAGAATAGGACAGCAGTCCAACTCTTCCAGAGACCACAAGAGCTGACAGAATGGGAAAGAGTGCCACTGAAGGGAGGTGGGGGCTGGACAGGGGGAAGACTGCTCAAGGCCTGAGAGGAGTTTGAAGGGCTTGGGCTTTGAAGGTGAATGAGATGGGAGACCTGCAGTCCAGGAATGACTGACCATCCAATTCAGATACTGCTTGCGGAAGAGACTCACTCTGTGTAGGGGCAAAACCAAGAACAGAAAGCCTGGTTGGGATGCTACCACAAAGCTCGGTAAGGCCTGATGTAGGCTTAGGCATAGGCAGAGGTGGATTTTGGATTTATCTTGAAAGTTAAAACAACAGGATTCCAGAGGCATCAGATATGCAGAGTACAAGAAAAAAGAGTCAAGAATGACCCAAAGGGATTGGGGCTTGAGAATATTGCTCCAAATTATAACTTTAGTAAGTGCATAAGTTATAACAATTCTTTTTAAAGTACTCTTATTATGTAAGCAGTTTCAAAATTAAAAAAGAAATAATGAGGGGGGACTTCCCTGGTAGTCCAGTGGTTAAGACTCCACGTTCCCAATGCAGCAGGCCCGGTTCTAACCCTGGTCAGGGAACTAGATCCCACATGCTGCAACTAAAATCAAAGATCCTGTGTGCTACAACTAAGACCCAGAGCAGCCAAATAAATAAAATAACTAGACAAATATTTTTAAAAAATAATGAGAATAATCACAAGAATGTCATCTTTATTTGAATGTAAGTTTGACAACCAGAAATCAAAAGTGTAAGTTCAGAGAATCAAAAGCATTGAACCCCTTGGAAATGAAAAATAATTCATCTTTAAAAATGGATTAAAAGAAACAGTTCAGTAGAAAATTCAAAACCAAAATCATCAAAATCAAAAGGGTGAGATGACTCTGGAAAGATTAGCTAAAGAATGCATAAAGAGAAGAAGGGGCACAAAGATTCCAGGCCGGGCCACCCATGTCAAACCAAGACTAGTGAGAGAACATTGTGCCCTTAGGGAACGCTAAATGTTTAATGTGGGCTGGGTTAAAGGAAAAAATGGTGAAGGATAGGCAGGCTCCCATCACCAATGACACTATATGCTTTGCCACATATCCACACTGCATCCTGAATACAGTAATACAGAACCACTATAGCATTTCAAACTGGGAGAAATATTCAAATATTTCATGTTGATGTTGTAGAAACCAATGCAATACTGTAAAGCAATTATCCTTCAGTTAAAAGTGAATAAATTTTAAAAAAATAAGCAAACACACAGTTCAGTTCAGTCGCTCAGTCGTGTCTCACTCTTTGTGATCCCATGGACTGCAGCACGCCAGGCCTCCCTGTCCATCACCAGCTCCCAGAGTTTACTCAAACTCATGTCCATTGAGCCATCCAACCATCTCATCCTCTGTCCTCCTGCCTTCAATCTTTCCCAGCCTCAGAGACTTTTCAAATGAGTCAGTTCTTCGCATCAGGTGGCCAGTGTATTCGAGTTTCAGCTTCAGCTTCAGTCCTTCCAATGAATATTCAGGACTGATTTCCTTTAGGATGGACTGGTTTGAGCTCCTTGCAGTCCAAGAGACTCAAGAGTCTTCTCCAACACCACAGTTCAAAAGCATCAATTCTTTGGTGCTCAGCTTTCTTTATAGTCCAACTCTATACATGACTAATGGAAAAACCATAGCTTTGACTAGACGGACCTTTGTTGACAAAGTAATGTCTCTGCTTTTTAATATGCTGTCTAGGTTGGACATAACTTTTCTTCCAAGGAGCAAGCGTCTTTTAATTTCATGGTTGCAGTCACCATCTGCAGTGATTTTCAAGCACACACACACACAGAAATTCAAAATAGGTCATATCTGCTTTGTTTTCCAGGAACCTTTCCACTAATTTTACTCAAACTTACTATCATCTAACCATTTTTTTCTTACTTACTGTCTTTAACACACTTTTGTAATTTATGTAAGTAATTTCAAATTAAATATAATTATTGCTACATTATTTTGGTTGACTATTTACTCATTTCTTCCATTAATGTTGAAGTAGATAGAGGGCAAGAACCTCCATTTTCAGTTTTTTGGAAATGACAAAATATATGTTTTGTCAGAAAGAGATAATATTCTTGCAGAGCCCCCATGTAGGTGTTCCTTAGTAAATTGCTCTGAGAATCTCAATCATTACATGATTCTTTTCATTGGTGTGTGTGTGCTAAGTTGCTTCAGTCATGTCCAACTCTTTGCCACCCCATGGACTGCAGCCCGCCAGACTTCTCTGTCCATGGAATTCTCCAGGCAAGAATACTGGAGTGGGTTGCCATGCCTGCCTCCAGCGGATCTTCCCCACCCAGGTATCAAACCCACATCTCTTAAGTCTCCTGCATTGGCAGGCAGGTTCTTTACCACTAGCGACACTTGGAAAGCCGGATTCTTTTCATAAGTATTTCATTTATTTGTTAAGGATACACTGTGATTTCCCAAGAAATTTTCATGAGCGAAGACTTCCTCAATCAATTCTGGGTATGCCAAAACATTCATTAAATATCTCTGCTACTTCAAAGCCTTAGTTAATTAAGCTTCTCTCAAAATATTATCCCCTTTCACACAAGTAGCCTCTTTAAAATGAATATGAATGCATTTGTTATTTACCTATCTCTCTGGTTCCTGGTTCTTCATACTGCTTTATTATCCTTTTCCTGCTTGCAGTGACTGTATTCTAGCATTTTGATACATATTCTCCTTTGAATTCATAGCCATGAAGTATGTGCGCCATTATGTATTCATGTGTATATGCAAATTAGGGGCTTTATGCCTGTGTACAAACCAGAATTAATTCATTTCTTCCAGCTCAGCTATAGAGTTTACTGAAAATATGTTCAAGTTTGTCTTTTGGTGATTATCTTACACTTGAACTAGCTCTCCTTATTTTTAATGTAGAAAAATATATCAAATTACATAACCCCAGTTAACTCCAAAATGGACAAAGCAAGACAAGCTAGTAAGGACATGTAATGTTTTGGAAAGAAATGCCCAAATAGCGCTCCCAAAGTTTAAGTCACCAGAGGTCCCTGCCAAGTGACTTAACTGGGTTGCACATAAAGCAGAACCTTCTCCATTGATAAGAATTTCTAGAGATTTAGTCATCCTTTTCCCCATACTGGTAGCTCAGCTGGTAAAGAATCCACCTGCAGTGCTGGAGACCCCGGTTCAATTCCTGGGTCGGGAAGATCCCCTGGAGAAGGGACAGGCTACCCACTCCAGTATTCTTGGGCTTCCCTGGTGGCACAGTGGTAAAGAATCTGCCTGCAATACGGGAGACCTGGGTTCGATCCCTGGGCTGGGAAGATCCTGTGGGGAAGGGAACAGCTACCCACTCTAGTATTCTTGCCTAGAGAATTCCCATGGACAGAGGAGCCTGGCAGGCTACAGTCCATGGGGTCGCAAAGAGTCAGACACAACTGAGCGACTTTCACTTTCAGTTCCCCATACTGTATGGTCAGGCCCCCCAAGATGGCATTGTTGTTTCACTGTCTGTCCATCCCCTGCTTGGCCAGTCCCCGCTTCATCTGCACCTCACTCACAGGACTGACAACCTTCCTACATACTTGCCCCAGCTGCAGCTGGTGATTGTTCTAACCTTTATTTTATTTATTTATTTATTTTTATTAGTTGGAGGCTAATTACTTCACAACATTTCATTGGGTTTTGTCATACATTGATATGAATCAGCCATAGATTTACACGTATTCCCCATCCCGATCCCCCCTCCCACCTCCCTCTCCACCCGATTCCTCTGGGTCTTCCCAGTGCACCAGGCCCGAGCACTTGTCTCATGCATCCCACCTGGGCTGGTGATCTGTTTCACCATAGATAGTATACATGCTGTTCTTTTGAAATATCCCACCCTCACATTCTCCCACAGAGTTCAAAAGTCTGTTCTGTATTTCTGTGTCTCTTTTTCTGTTTTGCATATAGGGTTATCGTTACCATCTTTCTAAATTCCATATATATGTGTTAGTATGCTGTAATGTTCTTTATCTTTCTGGCTTACTTCACTCTGTATAAGGGGCTCCAGTTTCATCCATCTCATTAGGAGGACTGGTTCAAATGAATTCTTTTTAACGGCTGAGTAATATTCCATGGTGTATATGTACCACAGCTTCCTTATCCATTCATCTGCTGATGGGCATCTAGGTTGCTTCCATGTCCTGGCTATTATAAACAGTGCTGCGATGAACATTGGGGTGCACGTGTCTCTTTCAGATCTGGTTTCCTCAGTGTGTATGCCCAGAAGTGGGATTGCTGGGTCATATGGCAGTTCTATTTCCAGTTTTTTAAGAAATCTCCACACTGTTTTCCATAGTTCTAACCTTTAGATCAAACATCTCTACTTGACAGCTTTTGGAAGGAGCGATGAGGGGTGTGTCTCTCGGCTGGTTTCCCTGGTAACTGAGGAGCCCACCTGACATCAATTCCGCCATAACTGCTAATCTCCCCTTCCCCCGAAGCAAAACCAGCCGCCATGTCCTGCCCGCCGTCCACTGCACACGATGAGGTGTTGCTCCGGGACCTTGCTTCAGAAGACAGGTAGGGCTCCCCCATCCATTAAACCACGATGTCTCTGTCACTAACTCTGGGCTCTTTCTTTAGTCTTGAAGCAGAGCAAGTGCAGAGCTTATAGGCCTGAGGGGTGTGGCCCGACAGGTACAGAGAGGCTGAGACTGTTAAAATGGAGGTTTCCCCCCTAAATGTAAATATCTATAACAAAAGGGTAATTTCTACTCAGCTTTTTGTTGCAGGGCCCAGCAGTAAGACCAGAGAAGAATCACAGCATTGAAGATAAATGAAATATGGCCAGTACTGAATCCACAAATTGCTCGGTTTATTGCAAACAACATAGGTTAGTCAAAGTAGGGAAAGTAGAAAAGTAACGAACCACTCTAAGAAGTCTGGGAAGGAGGTGTCTGGTCTGGCAACAAAGCGGGGAGTCACCCTCTGCTCTGACTGCGCCTCCGGCGGTGTCCGTCTGAAACAGCTCTCACGGGTGTGGGGTCAGGTCCTCCGGCCAAGAGCCTTCAAGTTACTGGGCTCAATGTCTCTTTTTAAAGAATAACACTTACCCCAAGGGAGGGAGTCTTGGCTGTATCAGTTGCTCCCTGTGTTCCAGTGATGTACATTGCCAAACAAATTTCTCATTTAAAATTGCCACTCTTAGTTTATCACTCACTGTCCTACAGCAGACCTTTTAAAACAACTAATATGGAAGTTTACACTGGCCACTATGACTCCATTTTGAACTACTTAGCATAGCTTAATGTAGCTTAAATTGTTTCAGAGCTTTTCCTGTGTCTGCTGTTTCTTAAAAATAACCAGATCGAGTTGGTCCGTATGTCAAAGAGGGATATTTTGTGGTGGCATATTTTGCTACATTTTAGAACCTAAGACTGCCACTTAGTAAGTTGAATCCCTATAGGCTGTTCAGTCCCAGTATGATCATGAAAAATGTAGTAAATTCCCACCATTTATCCTCTGTTTAGTAATACAATGTTGGAAAGGATTTTGATTACAGCACCAAGCTCTTTTTCAATTGTCTGGAACAATAAGAGCCTTTGTTCCCTCTCTGGACCTACCTAGATCTTACTGTTAATCCAGGCCAAAAAAAAAAAAAAAAAAGTACATATATAGAGAATGGCCCTTTCAATATACTGGAAGAAAGCATCTTTTTATTTATAGTTTATTTATACTTCCCTTTTTGCTTAGGCCTATTGTGTAAGAAAGAAGCCCAAGGTTATGTTTACCAACCTTCAAAGAAAAACTGACTATTCAAAGACCTAGGAGAGTTATGCTCTCCATATTCACAAGGTAAATAAACACCTTGCTACAGAGGCCACAGAAGAAACACTGATGAATCTCCCACTGTAATAACAGGTCAGCAAATACAGAAATCCAGTCAGGTATGCTGAGCTAAGAAAGTCAACTTGTATATTTTTTAATAGCAAAGGCATCTTGTTCTTAGAATCTTGTACAACATTTGGATTCTAGAGGTTCAGCCTCAAATGGAAATCAAATTTCCAAATTGTTTATTGTGATTTAAATGGTTAATTGGGCAGCATAGGGGGAGTTGATGTAGCATTACCAGCAATGCCATTCCCTGCCTTTCCCAGCTGGCAGCTATTCCGGGGAAAAGTGAGGACGGAGCTTCAAGGCATTACTTGGCTTCTCTACCAATTAGTCATGCACTCAAGGGTATCTTCATCAGCCCTTCCCATTTCCAATGATTTCAAGACAGCACACAGATTTGGAAAACAAAAACACCCCCTCCTCTCTGCAGAGGGAAAGGGCCTCCTGCCCTAGACAAGAAGGGGAGCTTTGTTTTAGAACCTAGTAGCTAAAAGAAGTGTTAGTCACTCAGTCATGTCTGATTCTTTGTGACCCCATGGACTGTAGCCCACCAGGCTCCTCTGTCCATGGGATTCTTCAGGCAAGAATACTGCAGTGGGTATAAGACACCTTCTCCAAGGTATCTTCCAACCTAGGGATGGAACCTGGGTGCATTGCAGGCAGATTCCTTACCATCTGAGCCATCAGGGAAGTGGTTGCGAAAGAGAGCAATGCTGGTGAGCAGGGTACAGAGAAATGAAGTAACAATTTTTAAGGGGAAGTTATAAAAATGTGGGGCAGTCTGGGTACTCAGACTGGTTGTATATCATGAAACTGATTTCCACCCAGCATATATGTCTCTTCTTATGTTATCTTAATTTTTATTCTCTTTCTTCTTATCAGGACTAGTGACAAAAGAAGAACTCATTCAAATCCGATATCTTGGCTTCAAAAATCAAGGGATGAGGGGTGGGATCGGGGGAGGTGGGAGGGAGGTTCAAGAGGGAGGGGACATATGTATGTATACCTATGGCTGATTCATGGTGATGTTTGGCAGAAAGCAACACAATATTATAAAGCAGTTATCCTTCAATTAAAAATAAATTTTTTAAAAAACAAGGTAGTGTCCCAGTTACATTTGGGACTTTTTTTTAAAGCTGGTTTGAGCCTTTGACTCTAATATTATAAGGAATCAGTTCAGCTCAGTCGTGTCCGACTCTTTGTGACCCCATGGACTGCAGCACACCAGGCTTCCCTGTCCATCACCAACTCCCGGAGTTTACTCAAACTCATATCCATTGAGTCGGTGATGCCATCCAACCAGCTCATCCTCTGTCATCCCCTTCTCCTCCCACCTTCAGTCTTTGCCAGAATCAGGGTCTTTTCAAATGAGTCAGTTCTTCGCATCAGATGGCCAAAGTATTGGAGTTTCAACTTCAACATCAGTCTTTCCAATGAACATTCAGGACTGATTTCCTTTAGGATGGACTGGTTGGATCTCCTTGCAGTCCAAGGGACTCTCAAGAGTCTTCTCCAACACCACAGTTCAAAAGCATCAATTCTTCGGAGCTCAGCTTTCTTCACAGTCCAACTCTCACATCCATACATGACCACTGGAAAAACCATAGCCTTGACTAGACAGACCTTTTTTGGCAAAGTAATGTCTCTGCTTTTTAATATGCTATCTAGGTTGGTCATAACTTTCCTTCCAAGGAGCAAGCATCTTTTAATTTCATGTTTGCAGTCACCATCTGCAGTGATTTCTGGAGCCCCCAAAATAAAAGGTCTCTCATTGTTTCCACTGTTTCCCCAATCTATGCCGTGAAAGTGATGGGACCAGATTGCCATGATCTTAGTTTTCTGAGTGTTGAGTTTTAAGCCAACTTTTTTTACCTTTCTCATTTCACTTTCATCAAGTTGACTCTTCAGTTTCTTCTTCACTTCTGCACATAATGGTGGTCGGTCATCTGCTCATATCTGAGGTTAATTGATATTTCTCCCGGCAATCTTTTGATTTCAGCTTGTGCTCATCCCAGCCCAGGCATTCTCCAGATCATACCTCTGCATATAAGTTAAATAAGCAGGGGTAACAATATACAGCCTTGACGTACTCCTTTCCTTGATTTGGAACCAGGTCCTGGGGTTTATAGGGGGTTTATTTTCCCAATTGGGGAGTTTCCCCAGTTCTAACTGTTGCTTCTGACCTGCTACAGATTTCTCAAAGATGATCTCGGTATTCCCATCTCTTTAAAAGAATTTTCCACAGTTTGTTGTGATCCACACAGTCAAGGCTTTGGCATAGTCAATAAAGCAGAAATAGATGTTTTTCTGGAACTCTCTTGCTTTTTTGAATATCCAGCGGATGTTGGCAATTTGATCTCTGGTTCCTCTGCCTTTTCTAAATCCAGCTTGAACATCTGGAAGTTCATGGTTCACATACTGTTGAAGCCTGGCTTGGAGAATTTTGAGCATTACTTTACTAGCCTCTGAGATGAGTGCAATTGTGCGGTAGTTTGAGCATTCTTTGGGATTGCCTTTCTTTGGGATTGGAATGAAAACTGACCTTTTCTAGTCCTGTGGCCACTGCTGAGTTTTCCAAAATTTGCTGGCATATTGAGTATAGCACTTTCAGAGCATCATCTTTCAGGATTTGAAATAGCTCAGCTGGAATTCCATCACCTCCACTAGCTTTGTTCATAGTGATGCTTCCTAAGGCCCACTTGACTTCGCATTCCAGGATGTCTGGCTCTAGGTGAGTGATCACACCATTGTGGTTATCTGGGTCGTGAAGATCTTTTTCGTACAGTTCTTTTGTGTATTCTTGCCACCTCTTCTCAATATCTTCTGCTTCTGTTAGGTCCATACCATTTCTGTCCTTTATTGAGCCCATCTTTGTGTGAAATGTTCCCTTGGTATCTCTAATTTTCTTGAAGAGATCTCTAGTCTTTCCCATTCTATTGTTTTCCTCTATTTCTCTACATTGATCACTGAGGAAGGCTTTCTTATCTCTCCTTGTTATTCTTTGGAACTTTCCTATTTTGGTTTCAAATGAGTTAATAAGAGTCTAGTCCTACTTTCCAAGACACCGGCCAGGCCAGTCTCCTCCATTAGTCTGTGTACATCTTGCTTCTGTGTTCTGTCCTTCATTCTTTTATTTTCATTGCCTTTTTTCCCCATTTACTGCTTATGGTGAACCTCTCTCCATTAATGTATTTCTAGCACGTCCTTTGAGAGCAAGGTCACGTCACCTTGTTTATAAAGCCTTCTCTGATGCATTTTCACCTTCCTTTTGCACCTGAATGCATATCATAGATCAGCCTTCCCATCATCATCGCAGCTAATACTTACTGAACATTGTGAACTGGTAAGTATTTTGTGCAGATTATCTCATGGACTCTGTGACCCTACACAGTAGGCTTTTACAGATGAAGTAACCAAGATACAGAGAGGTTTGAGTAGCTGGTCCAAGATGGCTCTGTGTCAAAAGGGAGCAGAATTTGTCACGCCAAAATATGCCTCTTTGGCATAATGATTATTTTAGGCTAATTTTTTAAAAAAGAAATAACAGACATAGGATAAGTGCTGAAAACCCAGTAGAAGTTACCCTTTTTGTAAGAGATGTTGACATTTATAAGGGAAATCTCTGTTTCTAAGGGCGTCTCTGTACCAGGAAGAGGATGACTCTAGAAACTTTTGCTTCTAGAGAAGGCATGCTTAAATCTGCATAACGTTCCCTGTTTACTGTGCTTTTCCTGGTCACCTCCCATAACACACACATCCCCTTAATCTTTTGTCTTTAGCTGGAGAGAGGATGGAACGTGGTGGCTTCGGCCATTTCAGGGAGTCACTCAGTTTTCCTGTCTCTTTTCGTGCATACAGAAGGTATCCGTGTTATTAAACTTCTTTTTGTCTCTCCTATTCATCTATCTTTTATTTGGGAGGGATCTCAGCCAAGAACCTAGAAGAGTAGAGGGAAATGATTTTCCTCCCCTACAGTTGGTAAAGAATCTGCCTGCAGTGCAGGAGATGTAAGAGACATACGTTCGATCCTGGGTTGGGAAGATCCCCTGGAGAAGGAAATGGCAACCCACTCCAGGAAGATCCCCTGGAGAAGGAAATGGCAACCCACTCCAGGATTCTGGCCTGGAGAATCCCATGGACAGAGGTGCCTGGGGGATATGGTCCACAGGCTCGCAGAGAGTCAGACATGACTGAGCGACTAAGGACACACAGAACAAATACACATCTAAGGGTACTTGTCTCCTCACCTTTTTTCCTTAACATTTTATTATGAAAAATTTGAAACACAAGTTCAAAGAGTAATACAGTGAAGAACTGTATACCCACCACCTAGATTCTACAATTAATATTATGCTCTATTTGGGCTTCCCTGGTGGCTCAAATGGTAAATAATCCACCTACAATGCAGGAGACCTGGGTTCGATCCCTGGGTTGGAAAGATCCCCTGGTGAAGGGAAGAGCTACCCACTCCAGTATTCTGGCCTGGAGAATCCCTATGGACAGAGGAGCCTGGCAGGCTACAGTCCACGGGGTCACAAAGAGTCAGACATGACTGAATGACTAAACACCGTTTGCCTTAGTACATACATATCCGTCCATCGATCTATCTGTTTTCTTGTTCATTTCATTTCAGAGTGGGCTTCTCCAATAGCTCAGTTGGTTAAGAATTCCCCTGCAATGCAGGAGACCCTGGTTCGATTCCTGGGTAGGAAAGATCCACTGGAGAAGGGATAGGCTACCCACTCCAGTATTCTGGCCTGGAGAATTCCATGGACTGTGTAGTCCATGGGGTCGCAGAGAGTCAGACACGACTGAGCGAGTTTCACTTTCATTTCAGAGGAAATTACACGTATTGCTACATTTCGAATACTTCTAAGCATACACATCATTAACTCAGTCCTCAGGTTTTAATGCTAAAAGGAAGATTGACATGGAGAGAACAAGTGTGCTCCTTTCTTTGTGAACTAGGACTGCCTGAGTGGTGCACACCATTTTCGTTTAAAACAGTAGATACATTTTAAAGGCTGCTTTTCTTTAAAATATGGTGATTTCCAAGGTTAGGGAATAGCTGCCAAGATCATTGGAAACTTGTATCTATTAAGATGAAGAGAAATAAATCCCCATAGCACACAATCCAAGGGCAAGCTTACACCTGTAACCTCCAGATTCATTCTAGAAGGCATTTCCAGGCTGCAGAACAGTCACTGCTTCCAAATTGGATAGAAATAACTGGGGTGTTTTTGGTTTTTGATGAAAAGGGATAACAGACTAGTATAGATGATGCCTTCGGAGAAAACTAGTCAGCATCAATAAAGTAAGAAGCCAGGACAGGTGACACTAGGGAAGATTCTGCATCTGTTTGTGTCCAAGGAGAATCAGTTAAGTATGGTTCATTCCAAATCACAATACACTGATTCTTAGTTCCCCAAAAGGCTTCATAAGAAAGCAAAATGTGAATTTTATAAGGTCTATGTTTAATTTTCAATAGAATATTTAACTTGACTTAATTACACTCTCGTTTAATTTTTTCGACAGCAGTGTTTCATTTGGAAAAAAAAATGTCATGTAAGCACTATAGGTAAAATTCCCCTGAAATTTAATTTATGTCAATGTTCAAGTGTATTTTTATAATATTTGGGATACACCTTAACTATATTATAGTTTTTTTAATATTGAAAACAATAGGCTAAACTGTCTTAGTTCAAAGCATTATCTCAAACACTCGAAGGCATTGTGTTTGTGGATTATAAGATACACTTAAAAGAAATATTGAAACCTGAAGTTTGAAGTTGTTTTTATAGACTTGATATTTAATAAGCAGTATTTTTCTGCTTGAACAGACACCAACTCAACATTGTAGAGTTTCAAGTTAAGATCAGCTCTATTCACAAATGCATAGATGAGTGCTTTCTAGACAGGGTTGCTAGATTTAGCAAATTAAAATATATGATGCCCAGTGAAATTTGCATTTCAGATGAACAATGGAACATTGCTTAGTATAAGTATAACCCACTGAGTTTCAGATAAATTTTTATGTATTTCTCAAATACTGCATGGCAAATACTTGTATTAAAAAATACTTATTGTTTATCTGAAATTCAGATTTTACTGGGTGTCCTGTATTTTATCTGGCAACCTTATTTCTAGAAGGAGTTGGAAGGCTCCCAAGAGATTGACATAAAAATCTTTCCCTGTGAGACCTTAATTCCTCCTATTGGTGGTTCCATCTTCATTAACCTAAGTGTTGATCTCTCTTCTGAGGTGAGGAAAGAAAAATTTTTCCTATTAAAATTCATAATCACCCTAGAAAGTGAAAGTGTTAATCGCTCAGTTGTGTCCGACTCTGTGACCCTGTGGACTATAGCCCATGAGGCTTTGTGACCCCATGGACTGTAGCCCGCCAGGCTCCTCTGTCCATGGGATTTCCCAGGCAAGAATACTGGAGTGGGTTGCCATTTCCTCCTCCAAGGGATCTTCCTGACCCAGGGGTTGAACCTGTGTCTCCCCCATTGCAGACAGGTTCTTTACCATCTGAGCCACCAGGGAAGCCCAAAAAAGGCTTCCCTGACCCGTAATCAGACCTGGGGTGTGGCGGTGAGAGTGCAGAATCCTAACCAGTAGACCCAGGGAATCACACTATGCAATCCTTAAAAAAAAAAAAAAGACAGTTCTATTATATTTTCTGATGTAGCATTATCTCCAAATAAATTAAGTGAAAAAGCAAGGTTCAGCAGTGCATTTTCTCCAGGGAAGAAAACTATATGTGTGGTGGGGGGGGGAATTGTGATAAGAAGTCTGCTATTTCATCGCACTGGTTTGTTATGTTGTACATTTTGAATTTTCTGTCATGTGCATGTATTATTAACTTAAAGACAAATAGGTGTAAATGAACAAAAATATTTCTTCTCAAGCAAAATAGAACAAAACATCAACAGAACAGAACATCCCAAGAGATGCCTAACATCTGGTGGAAACTCTTATTAGGTTGGTGAAAAAATATTAAAACTTCTTTGATTCTCTGTCTGACTTTATCAGGTCACCTTAAGAGCTTTGGGAATGTGGAAGTAAACTTACAATCTTGCATGAATTGTGTCCTGTTGAAATGTATCTGGTTTTTTTATAGTGGAGAAAAAAAAACCTCCTTTTTATAAAGTTGTAAATTTTATCTGCTTTTATGTATTTTATTATCCTCATTCTCAATATATTCCTCCTCTCTGCTTTTTGTCACCATGAGCTTAAGTACGCACACACACTTCCCTACTAGCATAACATGAGAAAGAGCCCCTTTGTGAATTACAGGAGATACAGTAATCTGTGTTCATTTAAGTTTCTCCATTCACATTTTCAGCACAGACTTCCATTATAAAATCAGTTTCCAGGGTACATGAAAAGGGATGATTTTAGAGGAAAGACCAAGTCCATAATTAAATCTAAGTAAAACCAATGGAACATATACATATATATATCATTAACAACTTTTCAGACTAATTAAAAATAAACTGAGGTGTTTGAATAAATCCAAGAAAGCCCCAATTATGAGTTGATTCAACTTCTCAGTTTACATAATGCAACATAATTTTTTTTTTTAACTCTGAGCTTTCTACTGGGCGGTGGAGGGAGTTCAGTACCTCATAGTTCTGAACCATCTCCTCCCTTTCCTGGCTCTTGCCACATTTCCTTTTCACCCATCTCTGGTAGCTCCTGACATCCTGCTTTTTTCTTGAAATCTTTCCCAGGTAACAATAGGACTATTTGCCCTTCCTTCCCCAGCTGAACCTGCTCCTCCCTCTTGATGTATTTGGTTATCCTTTCACAATCATTTACTGAGCATCTATTATGTGCCAGGCATTGCTGTTTGTATAAACAAAATCTCTTGTGCTGCTTATAGTCTAGTCTGGGGAGATTCAGGGGGGAAGGGGGACAGAAGCAAAGGAATCAAAAACAAAAGGATGTGGTTACATTTTAGAAGGTGCAGTCTGGAAAGGTCTTTTTGATTTTCCAGAAGGATAGGATGAAGCCCCATAAATATCTAAGCAGAGAGTTCTGGACAGAGGAAACAGACAATTCCGTGACATGAGTGGGACATGCTGGGTATGTTTCAGTATAGTAAGGGTGCTAAGGTGACCAGAGCAGAATGAGAAAGGGAGTTGAAGTAGAAAAAGAGATGGAGTTAGAGAGGTTGCAGGTGGCCAGATTATGAAGGCTTTCTGAGCAATGAGAAGGACTCACCAGACTCCACAGAGCAGCCACAGAAGGCCTATACTTCAAGGTGAAAGCTATGGTGCAACAAGAGAAAGAGCGTGCAGGTAAGCCTTGGGGTCCAGAGATGTCCCATGGCCAATGTGGTACAGCCAGAAGCCGTGGAGATAAGAACATGAATGTGGATGCGAACCCTGGAGGTGTAACCACAGTCATCGTCAGACACTGAAAATGACCCTCCGGGTTTCAGAGCAGGGGAGTAGAAAGAGCCCAAATCATGGAAACATGGTTGTTGCCATATCAAAGGAAAGTTTCCTACCTCCAGGCTTTTTGTTACAGAAAACCAATAAACTTGTTTTCTGCTTAAGCTATTATAGTAGAATTTTCTGTTGAATATTATCACTAATTGATAATAGGTTCAGTTCAGTCGCTCAGTCATGTCCGACTCTTTGTGACCCCATGATTCGCAGCACGCCAGGCCTCCCTGTTCATCACAAACTCCCGGAGTTTACTCAAACCCATGCCCATCGAGTCGGTGATGCCATCCAGCCATCTCATCCTCTGTCATCCCCTTCTCCTCCTGCCCCCAATCCCTCCAAGCAGCAGGGTCTTTTCCAATGAGTCAAATCTTCGCATGAGGTGGCCAAAGTATTGGAGTTTCAGGTTCAGCATCAGTCCTTCCAATGAACACCCAGGACTTATCTCCTTCAGGATGGACTGGTTGGATCTCCTTGCAGTCCAAGGGACTCTCAAGAGTCTTCTCCAACACCACAGTTCAAAAGCATCAATTTTTCGGCACTCAGCTTTTCACAGTCCAACTCTCACATCCATAATGGACCACTGGAAAAACCATAGCCTTGACCAGACGGACCTTTTTGGCAAAGTAATGTCTCTGCTTTTTTTAATATGCTATCTAGGTTGGTCATAACTTTCCTTCCAAGGAGTAAGCATCTTTTAATTTTCATGGCTGCAGTCACCATTCTGCAGTGATTTGGAGCCCAAAAAATAAGTCTGACACTGTTTCCACTTCCACACTGTTTCCACTGTTTCCCCATCTATTTCCCATGGAGGTGATGGGACCAGATGCCATGATCTTAGTTTTCTGCATGTTGAGCTTTAAGCCAACTTTTTCACTCTCCTCTTTCACTTTCATCAAGACGCTCTTTAGTTCCTCTTCACTTTCTGCCATAAGGATGGTGTCATCTGCATATCTGAGGTTATTGATATTTCTCCCAACAATCTTGATTCCAGCTTGTGCTTCATCCTAGCCCAGCGTTTCTCATGATGTACTCAGCATATAAGTTAAATAAGCAGGGTGACAATATACAGCCTTGACGTACTCCTTTTCCTATTTGGAACCAGTCTGTTGTTCCATGTCCAGTTCTAACTGTTGCTTCTTGACCTGCATACAGGTTTCTTAAGAGGCAGGTCAGGTGGTCTGGTATTCCCATCTCTTTCGGAATTTTCCACAGTTTATTGTGATCCACACAGTCGAAGGCTTTGGCTTAGTGATAATGGGTATAACCCATTTAAAGACACTTGCTTCTTGGAAGAAAAGCTATGACTAACCTAGATAGCATATTAAAAAGCAGAAACATTGCCGACAAAGATCTGTCTAGTCAAAGCTATGGTTTTTCCAGTAGTCATGTATGGATGTGAGAGATGGACCATAAAGAAACCTGAGCACTGAACGATTGATGCTTTTGAACTGTGGTGTTGGAGAAGACTCTTGAGAGTCCCTTGGACTGCAAGGAGATCCAACCAGTCCATCCTAAAGGAGATCAGTCCTGGGTGTTCATTGGAACGACTGATGTTGAAGCTGAAGCTCCACTACTTTGGTCACCTGATGCGAAGAGCTGACTCATTGGAAAAGACCCTGATGCTGGGAAAGATTGAAGGCAGGAGGAGAAGGGGATGACAGAGGATGAGATGGTTGGATGACATCACCAACTCGATGGACATGAGTTTGAGTAAGCTGTGGAAGTTGGTGATGGACAGGGAAGCCTGGCGTGCTGCAGTCCATGGGGTCGCAAAGAGTTGGACACAACTGAGTGACTGAACCCTTTAGTGTCTCCTGTTGACTGAGAAAAATGCACAACCTAAAAGTTGAGAGTGAAGTTTTATTTGGTGGACAAAGCTGAGGACTTAAGCCCAGAACACAGCTTCTCCGATAACTCTGAAACCCTGCTCTGAAGAGGCAAGGTGGGGAGTCAGGATATATAGGAATTTTTGCAACAAAGACCAGGTACTCAGAACATCAAAAAATTACTGTTAAGTAAAGAAAACCAGGGATCTCAAGTTAAGGAACTTAGCACACTTCTATGTATGAAAAGATGCAAGAGTCTGAGCTCACTGAAATCATTCCTTTGATATGTACGTCAGCCATCTGGGGCCAGTGTCTTGTTTTTTTTTCTCATCCTGAGTCTCCTTAGGGTCACTGTCAGGGGGTGGCTACAGAGTCTGTGATTTGATGGTAGGCATTCTGTTTCTGTCCTGAGCTCCCTAAGGGCTCACTGTCAGAGCTGCTGTAATGTGATAGCTTGATGGCCGCAACATCCTTTGTTTACTGATATGGCAGGCAATATTTTTTATTCACCTTCCACAGAGTTCCACACTTCAAAATGAAGCTCACACTTTTTAGATTTAATTAATTAATTAATTAATGCCTGTGCTGTGTCTCCGTTGCATTCCTTGGGCTTTCTTTTTGCAGTTTGGGCTTCTTGCAGTGGCTTCTCTTGTTGTGGGCTCTGGGCACACAGGCTTCAGTAATTGCTGCATGTGGGCTTGGTAGTTGCAGCTCTCAGACTCCAGATCACAGGCTCAGTAGATGTGGCACATGGGCTTATTGTCCCGTGGTCTGTGAAATCTTGCTGACCAGGGATCGAACCTGTGTCTCCTTCATTGGCAGGCTGTTTCTTAACCACCAGACCACCAGGGAAGTCCCTGGGGTTTGTTTATTATTGTAGCATAGCCCCCCCATCCTGACTAATATAGATTTCTGTAGGTGAAACCCTTCTACCACTTCATGCTTTTGAAATTTCCTTAATAAAAATTTTACTGGCCACCCTAAGTCACTTATTTTAAGGACCTCAGTTGCACAGAATTAGAATCATTATTCTTGGCTTATAATTCGTCAACATTTTCAGTCCAAATGTAGCTTTCTGTCTACTTCTCTAGCTGGCTGTCATCTATTTTTTGAAAAAATAACATAATGAATACAATGAACCCAACAACAAGTAAAAAAAACCTGAAACATTACAAATAATTTATATCAAACTGTGCATCCTTTCCCAATTCCATAATTCAGCCTCCTCTCCAAATAGAATTTGAAATATGTTTATCTTTTTCTTTTCGTCAGTGTGTGTAGTTATGTCATTTTATTGCGTATATTTGTGATATATACAGTTTAAAATAAAACTAGCCTGGATTTTCATGTGTCTGATTATTAAGGAGGTTGAATATTTCTTTATATGTTTGTTGACCATATGTGTTTCTTTTCCTGCAAAATACTATTTGCATTATTTACCAATTTTTCCACTGGGTTATTTGTCTTTTAAATTGATCTGTAAAAGTGCCTCATATATATGAGATACTAATTCTTTATGCATTATATGTGTGACAGTTATCTAACCAATTTCAATTTTATCTTTTACACTTTAAGATGTTTTTTGATGGGTAGAAATTTTTAATTTTATCTGATAAATTTGGGAGTGGGGATTAAGGAACAGAATAGACTTCTTTGAATGTATAAGCCCAATTATTATACTGCTACTGTTTGCACTTCAAACTAGCAAAGTAAAACGGAAGTTGACTAGTTTCAAAATAACGGCACACATGCACATAGATATTTACATAGGCACACAGCAAAAAGTTTTTGCCTGATGGCTAACCATTCAGTTCAGCTACCAAAAAGTTCCTTAAAATGGGTAGGCGGTTAAAAAAAAGAAAGAAACAGCATTCTTATAATGGTTGAAATCCACTGTTAAAAGAAAAGGGACAGATTGTGTGATTAGAATGGAAAGTCTTTTTATTAAAGATAGTCAAAGTAAAGTTCAGCATAGTATACCAGCCTGGAATTAGAAAGCAGTTTCTTTTAGCTGGTTCTACATTAGAGGATGAAAAGAATTAAAGAGTGAAAAATACAGAGGATAGTTAGTACATTTTAAAGGAGCAAGTGTGACTCATCAAAATGTAAGATGAAATGACTAGTATTATTTAATTGGAAGCTTAAGAAATAGGATGTTTTCCTGGTTTTTAGACCACTGTATGACCCAGGATATTTTTCCTACAATGCTTAATGCTACCGACAGAGAAATTTCTAACTGAACAAAAAGAGCAGCTATAATCAACATCTCTCAATAATTCTATACAATGGTTTTTAAAAAAAGCCTTTTTCAAAAATGCTTTGTCATTTTTAATGCCACATACTTGTAAAATCTTAAGAAATTCTTATTGACAGAAAACAAGATAGGATCATAAACTGTACATTGTACATCTGCATAAAATAGTATATTTAGTATTTTATTTGACTACTTTTAATCCATTTATTTGTACTTTGGAAGTTTGCATCCCTTCATGTCTGATTGATGTACACATTATCAATAAGAGGTGAATGTTTAAATTGATTATATACAGTGTTTATAGACGACTCCTTTAAAAACAGAGCATTGGATCTCAGCTTTGAAATTTACCCTCCCATTGTCCACAATCCCCTTGTGTAGGGGGAGGGTAAAGAGTGCTGGGGGATGTGGCCTTCTTTCCTTCTGGGCTCTTTGGTTGATGTAACCATTAAATTGATATCAGATAAACAGGAGGGAGGAAAAATAAGATAAATTTTGTACCTGTGCAAGCTCCATAAAACTAGGAAACCCAAAGAGCAGTCAGGTAGTAGACACTTCTGTAATATCCTGAGCTTTTGGGAGGTATAAGCCCTAAAGTAACCTTTTTATGAAGAAATTTGCCTGCTTAACAGAGCAACATTTGTTTTTCAAACTTCTCTGCCTGCATGTGAATGGCTTTGCTTCCCTTTGTATCCTCAGACCCAGGTACTCTTTCCATTGTAAATGTGGGCAGTTGTGGTGGTTTAGTTGCTAAGTTGTGTCTGACTCTTGTGACCCCATGGACTGTAGCCCACCAGGCTCCTCTGTCCGTGGGATTTTCCAGGCACGAGTACTGGAGTGGGTTGTCATTTCCTTCTCCAGAGGATCTTCCTGACCCAGGGATTGAACCTAGGTCTCGTGCACTGCAGGCAGATTTTTTCCGACTGAGCTAACAGGTAATTTGGTGGCGAGGACTGGGGGATGGGGGGGAGGTAAAGAACTGTTCCTGAATCTGCTGGGTTTTTATTGCCTTTAGTTCAAAGTAATCCTCATGCCAAAGTGGCATATTTTGGGACAACAAATTTAGCTCCCTTTCACAGAGAATTTCATAGTTAAAACTTCTAACATTTGCAGTGGTGTCTACTTGAGAATTGGCAAGGTTGCTTTCTGATAGATACTGCTTTTTGTTTGGAGAAGATAACTTTGATAAGTTACTGTGAGTTAAAGGTAACCCTCACATTCCATATCCCCACATCTCTCTCTCTCTCTTTCACTTCACACCCACCCAGCCCTCACTTTCTGTACTCCTGAGAGGCAGAGAGAGCTGAATTGTTCTGCATGTTAAGGTAGGAGAGAATCTGAGTTCCTGTGCACTCCTCTGGCAGGGAGCCTGGGAGTGGGAAAAACAGATATAAAAAGTCTTAGAGGAGCCGAGCATCTTAGCAGAAGCCGAGGAGGCAAAGAAGAGAGGACTTTTATAAGCCATTTTCACAAGTGTAACAAAAGCATATAATCCTGAGGAAATTGTATTTTTGTCTCCCATTAGCCTAGTGGGTCTCAGCAGAATGAAGTTTTTCACCCCTTAAATATGCCCCTGTGTGAAAAGAACTCCATGAATTTTCAGGTTGCTCTCGGGAAATACAAGCAGTCTCGGTCTAACACTGTACATGTCCATTTACTTGCAGAAGTTAATACTCCAAATTTGCTTTCAAGTTAAGCTTCTCACCCAGGAGTCAGAGAACTGTACTAGATGTCTTTGTTTCGACGCTCGCACACATCGTGCGCTTAGCAACTCCAAGTGCTACAGCCCGCCAGGCTCCTCTGTCCATGGGATTCTCCAGGGAAGAATAATGAAGTGGGTTGCCATTTCCTCCAGGGCATCTTCCCAACCCGGGGATCAAACCCATGTCTCCTGCATCTCCTGCATTGGCAGGCAGGTTCTTTATCACTGCACCACCTGGAAAGACATTGATTACTTCTCAGTTATTATCTTCTTTGTCTGTTGTTTTCATCATTGTCATTGTTTTAGATTTTGCCTCTTTTAGACAGGCGGTGCTGCAGAGTGGTTAGAGGGTTAGACAATAGAGGCTTAGACATAGCCTTCGTATGAAGCCCCCCTCTGCCATTACCTACCTTAACCTCTCTTGGCCTCAGCTTCTCATCTGTAAAATAAAAATAATAACCCTACTTCACAAAGCTATTTTAAAATTAAATGAGTAAGGCATATTTTTTTCAAAAGGAAAAAACTGAATTGTTGTTTTAGTATTCTATTTTATGAATTTCCGATCTAATAGTCATTGTAAACTGCTTAGACCAGAGGACAGACTGTCTATATATCTGTGAAACTTATCCAAATTCCACATCTCTATCCTGTACACAATTGGCAGAAATTATATTTAATTTTTTTATTTGAGTTCAGTATAGTTGACCACCTTCAGATGATACAATTCCAAAGGAAAAAAGAGAAATAAAAAATGTCTGACTCCCTAGTCTTTTACTTCCTTTTCTATGGAAGGAAGTAAAAAGTTTCTATAAGTTTTATAATTATTGCAAGTAAATACTAAAATAATAAAGTCATATCATTGAAAAAAAATATTTACAAGATTATGAAGCACATAGCTAATGATGTTGTTCCTGACTATATTTTCCTTCAAGTCTGTTTGTTAATTGCAGAGCTTCCACTCTTTTACTAGAGGTCATTTCCTTGCCCATGTGTTAGTATAATCTAGTTGTGATAGATGTAATGTTACCAAATGCAGGGTTCACTGCGTTACTGTGCCAGGTTATATAGATTCCTTCCTCCTCATAGTTAGGTTTAGGACACCTTGACTTCAGGAATTTTAGTGAAAAGGGTCATCATTCCCAGTTAGAGGAGTCTATTCTTCAGTTTAAGATATTCGTGACCTTGAAGTGCTTACTCTCCAACTTCAACTTAATTGACCCTCACAGGCTGTATTGCTTTCCCCTCTTAGCAAATCTGTTCTTACCCTTAAATCGCAACCAAAAACTGCAACAGTCCCTAACTGGCCCATTCCATTTCCTGGTGCCCATTTAGCACCTACTTTAAATCCTTGCTTGAATAAAGTATGCCATAGCCTTTTCTTTGTATTGCTTTATAATTATAATCTGCTTGCTGAAAATGTATGACTTGTGTTTTTACAAAGCAATTCAGCATATTTACCGAGTCCTGAGACAGAGGGTGTATTTGTTCTCTAGAACTAATGTAATAAAATCTCAAAAACTGAGTGGCTTAAAAAAAAAACGTGGTTGTTCCTGAAACCTTAAAAATCACTGTCTCTGGATTCTTCTTTGATTTGAAACTTAGAAAATGAAATATTAATACACGAAAAAGCCTGCGGATAGTAGTTTTTTGGTCACCACTTATTTTGAAAACTCAGGTTGTCGAGGATTACTTTGAATCATCACTGAATGAATGACAGGAGCAGTGGGTCTGCATTTTTTCCAATCAGATCTACTTGCATTAAATTCCCTCAGGAGGAGAGGGCCTAGTATGAAAGCAAAAAACACTTTTCTGTAAAATCACATTTGCCCCTTTGCTCACTGCTTATTTTCCATGTTTATATGAGTGATAAAGTCTGGTAATGACAAGATCACCTATATAGCACCATTTTCTTGAAAACACTGTATGTAATTGTTCCATTTTGAATTATGGCTGATTCTAAGAAAAGCATTTCTTTGATTCCTCAGCAACTAAAAGGAACCTGCTAAATGTTTCAATTTTATCCATCTTCACCTAGGTGGTATTACTGACCTGAATTCAGCCAAGATGGATTCCACTCGTCCATCACACAGCAAAGCCAATCTAATGACACCGGATTGTGGTGAAGAACAGGCAGCCTGTGCTCAAAACACCCAGACACTCCAGTGGCTTCCAGGGAAAGGTTTGTATTTATTTATTTATTTGATATGGTTGATTTGCAATATTATATAAGTTTCAGGTGTACAACATAATGGTTCGTAATTTTTAAGAATTTGACTCCATTTATAGTTATAAAATACTGGCTGTATTCCCTGTGTTGCACAGTATATCCTAGTAGCTTATATATTTTATAGAGTAGTTTATACCCCTTAATCCCGTACTCCTACCTTGCCCCTCTAGGAAAGGGTTTTTTAAGGCAACATATTTGAGGTTCAGGTTGCAGCTCATACACTTTGTTCTTATTGGTTGGTGGTGAAGTTAACAACCTTCTGGTTCTAACTAGTTTGTGATCTGCACGCTTGTGGTTAGCATGTGGTCACAATCTGCCACCTGGGGAGGCAGGTCTTCATTTCTGCAGCACAATTCAATGGTATATGTACATTCTTTGAGGCAGAACTAGGACCCTGTTTTACTGCTGAACATTTGTTTATGCTATGGTTGCAGGAAAGGGGGACCCTTCCAGAGCCCAAGAGAGGGCTCTTTTCTAACACTCAGAAATGAATTGTCTGAGGAGACATGTGCTGACAAAGCAAGAGACTTTGTTGGGAAGGGGCCCCCGGGCAGAGAGCAACAGGGTAAGGGAACCCATGGGAACGGCTCTGCCACGTGGCTCACTTGGCTTTTATGGTGATGGAGTGAGTTTTCAGGTTGTTTCCGGTCAATCACTCTGACTCGGGGTCCTTCTTGGTGGCACACACATCGTTCAGCCAAGATGGATTCCAGTAAGAAGGATTCTGTGAGGTTGGCAGGACACATGCACTGGCGTCTCCTCACTCCATTTGACCTTTTCCGAAGTCTTCTGGTTGGTGGTAGCTAATTAGTTCTAATTAGTTCTTACAACAGGACCTCCTGCAGTGGTTGCTGTCGTGCCTGGCCAGGGTGTGTGGTTTCAGTCAGTGGTTCCCCTAACAGTATCATTACTTTCCTTTCTTGACTGCTTTTTGTTTCTGCATTCACTGACTTCTGTGCTTCTCATCAACTGGCTGTAGATTGGATGTTTCAATGAATCCCTCCATCTCAGGATGCCAATAGCAAGTCCAGGTTGCACTTCTGACCAACTGGCCATAAATCACAGGTTCCCATGACCCCTCCTCTGATTCAACTAATTTGCTAAAGTGACTCATAGCACTCAGAGGAACATTTTACCTAATAGATCAACATTTTATTACAAAACGATATAACTCAAGAACAGTGAGGTGGCAAGCTGTCATGGTCTCTGCACAGGTTGGAAAGAATTTCCAGAAATGAGACCGAATGAGAGGAGAATAAAGTTTATTGGAGTGGGAGAAGCTGTTAGAACAGCGGGCTGGCTCAAGGGAGAGCTGAACCCTTTCTCAGGCTAGTAGATAATTTTTATAGCCTCATGACAGAGAAAATTCCTACTGGAATGGTGGCATTGGTTAGGATGCTGTAGGTGGGTGGTGGCATTGTTTATTTGCTCAGTTGTGTCTGACTCTTTGCAACCCAATGGACTGCAGCATGCCAGGCTTCTCTGTCCATCACCATCTCCCAGAGTTTGCACAAGCTCCTGTCTCTTGAGTCAATGATGCCACCCAACCATCTCATCCTCTGTCACCCCCTTCTCCTCCTGCCCTCAATCTTTCCCAGCATCAGGGTCTTTTCCAGTGAGTTGGCTCTTCAAATCAGGTGGCCAAAGTATTGGAGCTTCAGCATCAGTCCTTCAATGAATATTTAGCACTGATTTTCTTTAGAATTGACTTCTTTGATCTTGCTGTCCAAGGGACTCTCAAGAGTCTTCTCCAGCACCACAGTTCAAAAGCATCAATTGTTTGGTGCTCAGCCTTCTTTATGGTCCAACTCTCACATCCGTACATGACTACTAGAAAAACCATACCTTTAACTATATGGACTGGGGAAGGAAATGGCAACCCACTCCAGTGTTCTTGCCTGGAGAATCCCAGGGACGGGGAAGCCTGGTGGGCTGCTGTCTCTGGGGTCGCACAGAGTCAGACACAACTGAAGCGACTTAGCAGCAGCAGCTATATGGACCATTGTCAGGAAAGTGATGTCTCTGCTTTTTAATACACTGTCTAGGTTTGTCATAGCTTCTCTTCCAAGGAGCAAGTGTTTTTGTTTTTATTTTTTTAAGCGTCTTTTAATTTCATGGCTGCACTCACCATCTGCAGTGATTTTGGAGCCCAAGAAAATAGTCTGTCACTGTTTCCATTTTTTCCACAGTCTGTTTGCCATGAAGTGATGGGACCGGATGCCATGATCTTTGTGTTTTGAATGTTGAGTTTTAAGCCAGCTTTTTCACTTTCCTCTTTCACTTTCATGAAGAGGCTTTTTAGTTCCTCTTTGCTTTCTGCCATAAGGGTGGTGTCATCTGCATATCTGAGGTTGTTGATATTTCTCCCAGCAATCTTGATTTCAGCTTGAGCTTCATCCAGCCTGGCACTTTGA
Organism: Cervus canadensis; assembly: GCF_019320065.1. NCBI lineage: Eukaryota > Metazoa > Chordata > Mammalia > Artiodactyla > Cervidae > Cervus > Cervus canadensis. Next base: position 19,517,189 of record NC_057419.1, read on the forward strand.
ATGATGTACTCTGCATGTAAGTTAACTAAGTATGGTGACAATATACAGCCTTGATGCACTTCTTTCCCAATTTTGAGCCAGTCCATTGTTCCATTTATGGTTCTAACTGTTGCTGCTTGACCTGCATATAGGCTTCTTAGGAGACAGGTAAGGTGGTTTGGTATTCCCATCTCTTTAAGCATTTTCCACAGCTTGTTGTGATCCACAAAGGCTTTAGCATAGTCAATAAAGCAGAAGTAGATGTTTTCTTCTGGAATTTCCTTGCTTTTTCTATGATCCAATGGGTGTTGGCAATTTGATCTCTAGTTCTTCTGCTTTTTCTAAATCCAGTTTATACATCTGGAAGTTCTCTATTCATGTAGTATTGAAGCTTAGTTTGCAGGATTGGAGCATTACCTTGCTAGCATTTGAAATAAGTGCAATTGTGTGGTAGTTTGAACATTCGTTGGCATTGCCTTTCTTTGGGATTGGAATAAACACTGACTTTTTCTAGTCCTGTGGCCACTGCTGTTTTCCAGATTTGCTGACATATTGAGTGCAGCACTTTAACAGCATCATCTTTTAGGATTTGAAATAACTCAGCTAGAATTCCATCACCTCCACCAGCTTTGTAGTGATGCTTCCTAAGGCCCACTTGACTTCACACTCCAGGATATCTGGCTCTAGGTGATCACACCATCATGGTTATCTGGGTCATTAAGATCTTTTTATACAGTTCTGTGTATTCTTGCCATCTCTGCTTAGTATCTTGTGCTTCTGTTAGGTCCATGCCATTTCTGTCCTTTATTGAGCCTATCTTTGCCTGAAATGTTCCCTTGGTATCTCTAATTTTCTTGAAGAGATCTTTAGTCTTTCCCATTCAATTTTTTTCCTCTATTCTTTTGCATTGTTCACTTAAGAAGGCTTTCTTATCTCTCCTTGCTATTCTTTGGAACTGTGCATTCAGATGGATATATCTTTCCTTTTCTCCTTTGCCTTTCACATCTCTTCTTTTCTCAGCTATTTGTAAGGCCTCCTCTGGCAATCATTTTGCCTTGTTGCATTTCTTTTCCTTAGCATAGTTTTGGTTACCGCCTCTTATACAGTGTTACAAACCTCTGTCCATAGTTCTTCAGGCACTCTATCATATCTAATTCCTTGAATGTATTGTCACTTCTGTATAATCATAAGGGCTTTGATTTATGTCATATCTGAATGGCCTAGGATTTTCCCTACTTTCTTCAATATAAGTCTGAATTTTGCAATAAGGAGTTCATGATCTGAGCCACAGTTAGCTCCCAGTCTTGTTTTTGTTGACTGTATAGAGCATCTCCATCTTTGACTGCAAAGAATATGCTCTGATTTCGGTATTGACCATCCATGTGTAGAGTCATCTCCTTTGTTTTTGGAAGAGGGTGTTTGCTATGACCAGTGTATTCTCTTGGCAAAACTTGATTAGCCTTTGCCCTGCTTCATTTTGTACTCCAAGGCCAGACTTGCCTGTTACTCCAGGTATCTCTTGACTTCCTACTTTTGCATTCCAGTCCCCTCTGATGAAAATGACATCTTTTTTTTGATATTAGTTTTAGAAGGTCTTGTAAGTCTTCATAGAGCCATACAACTTCATCTTCTTGGGCATTAGTAGTTGGAACATAGACTTGGATAACTGTGATGTGGAATGGTTTACCTTGGAATTGAACTGAGATCATTCTGTCATTTTTGAGATTGCACCCAAGTACTGTATTTCGGACTCTCTTGTTGAGTACGAGGGCTACTCCATTTCTTCTAAGGGATTGTTGCCCACAGTAGTAGATATAATGGTCGTCTGAATTAAATTTGCCCACTCCCGTCCATGTTAGTTGACTGATTCCTAAGATATCAATGTTCACCCTTGCCATCTCCTGTTTCACCACTTCCAATTTACCTTGATTCATGGGCCTAACATTCCAGGCTCCTATGTGATATTGTTGTTTACAGCATCAGACTTTACTTCCATCACTAGTCATATCCACAACTGGGCATTGTTTTTGCTTTGGCTCAGCCTCTTCATTCTTTCTGGAGCCATTTCTCCACTTTTCTCCAGTATCATATTTGGCAGCTACTGACCTGGGGGTTCATCCTTCAGTGTCATATCTTTTTGCCTTTTCATACTGTTCATGGGGTTCTCAAGGCAAGAATGCTGAAGTGATTTGCCATTCCCTTCTCCAGTGGACCAGATTTTGTCAGAGTTTTACCTAATGTGGGGTCAGAAAACTGGCCAGTTTAGATCCGGAGGCTCATGGTAACAGTTGCCATGGGGCTTGGTCAGTTTCAGAGATTTTTGCTCTGTGACCCTCGTACAGGGCTCCACACCTGTGACCTTGACATAGGACACACAAAATATGTAGGAATGAGTGGAATTTCCTCTCCAGGTGCTACTCTTCCAACAGTTCCACGTGTTCACCAAAATAGACCCTCTCAGAGCCCCATCCTTTATTGGGTTTTAATGAAGGGTTCATTACATTGTCACAATTGACTAAATCATTAACCACTGTGGATTGATTCAACCTCCAATCCTTCTCCCCTCCCCCAGGGTCAAGGGAAGTGAAAGTGTTAGTTTCTCAGTCGTGTCTGACTCTGCGACCCCATGAACTGTAGTCCACCAGACTCCTCTGTCCATGGCATTTGAGAGGCAAGAATATTGCAGTCGGTTGCTGTTACCTTCTCCAGGGGATCTTCCTGACCCAGGGATCAAACCTGGATCTCCAGCATTGTGGACAGATTCTTTACCTGAACCACCTGGGAATCCTAGAGTTAAGGGTTGGCTCCACTGGCAACTAGTCCCCACCTCACTAACATAACAAAAGACCTTTGTTGCTCTCATCACTTAGGAAATTCCAAGGGTTTTGGAAACTTTGAGCTGTGGATGAAGACCAAAAATATATGGGAGATATATTTTGGCCATCTGAATGAATCTATATTTCTTCTAAATCACAATATCACTCACTTGCTCAGTTGTGTCTGACTCTTTGCTACCCAATAGATTGTAGCCCACTAAGCTCCTCTGTCCATGGGATTTTCCAGGCAAGAATACTGGAGTGGGTTGCCATTTCCTCCTCCAGGGGATCTTCCCGACCCAGGGATCAAACCCATGTCTCTTGCGTCTCCTGCATTGGCAGGTGGATTCTTTACCACTGCGCCACCTGGGAAGCCCCACATCACAATATCACAAATACCTACTAATACAGGCAACAAAAACAAAAATAAATAAGATCACATCAAATTAAAAACTTCTGTACAGCAAGGGAACCAACACCAAAATGAAAAGGCAACCTACAGAATGAGAAAAACTTTTGCAAACCATATATCTGATGAATGGTTAGTTTTCAAAATATATTAAGAATGCCTACAACACAATGGCAAAAAAAGTTAAATAAAAAATTCATTTTAAAATGAGCAAGAAAACTGAATATACATTTCTCTAAGGAAGACATAGATACAAAAAAGTGCTCAGTATCACTAATCATCAGGGAAATGTAAATCAAAACCACAATGAGATATCACCTCCCACAGATTTAGAATGGCTGTTATCAAAATATGTTATATTATTACATATAACAAGTTTGGTGTGGATGTGGGGAAAAGGGAACCCTTGTATACTGTTGTTGGAAATGTAAATTAGTACAGTCATTATGAAAAACACCATGGAGTTTCCTGTAAAAATTTAAAATAGAGCTATGATATGATCCAGCAGTCCCACTTCTGGTATAATATCTAAAGGAAGTAAAGTCACTATCCCAAAGAGATATCTGCACTCCCATGTTCATTGTAGAATTTTTCACAGTTGCCAAGATGTGGTAATAAATGTCCATTGATAGATGAAGGAGTTAAAAAATACTCTATATACCTACAATGGAATATTATTCAGTTTTAAAATAGAAGGAAATGTTGCAACATGAATCAACTTGGAGGACATCATGCTAAGTGAAATTAGCTAGACATAGAAGGAAAAATGCTACATGATACCACTCCTATGAGGAATCTAGTCACACTCATAGAAGCAGAAAGCAGAATGGTGATTGCCAGGGGCTGAGGGGAAGGGGGTAAGGGGAGATATTAATGAAAGAGCACAAAGTTTTGTTTACACAAGGTGAATAAATCCTAGAAATCTACTGTACAGCACTGTGCCCATAGCTAAAAATACTATATTGTATACTTAAAACTATACTAAGAGGGTGCATCTCATGTTACATGTTCTTATCACAAAAAAATAATAATAATGAAGGCAGGAGAAAACTTCTTGAGGTTATGGATATGTTTATGGCATAGATTATGATGATGGTTTCATGGGTGTATACATATCTCCAAACTCATTAAGTTGTACATATTAAATATCTACAGTTTTTGGTATGTTATTCATACACAATAAAGGGGTTTTTTAAGTGACCAAAAGAGCACAAAGGACACTGGACATTAGAAAGATAAGAAAAGAAGTGGCAGAACATGAGGACTGGACGCAGAAGGGAAGTGAGAGAATGCCGAAAACAAACGGTGCCTGTCGCTTTACCAAGGTGTGTCTTAAAGCAGGGACAAGAAACATGTCCAGTGTCAGAGTTCCCCAACTGATATCAGTGGGTTTATTCTCATAAATCAGTGAATATATGAAGGACTTGCAATTGGTTTCCCCATTTTACACATGAGGAAACTAAGAAAGGTTAAAGTCATGGGGTTGCTAAGTGGCAGAGTTAAAACTCAAACTCAAGCCTTCCAGAGGAATTTTTTCATTTCACTTAGGAGACTGAAACATAAAATTGAATGTAAAATATTTAAGTAGGCACCTGTTGCTAATAGCTAATACCTCTATAGCAACAAATTTTCCCTAAGACAGCTGCTCCCTTGGTGATTTAATTTATGCCCTACCATTAGCCATCTCCATTAGAAAGAAAAATTGCCAACACTTTGAGCGGGGCAAGTCGAACAAAATCAAATCTCAGAGAAATTTTATGGCGCTAGAAGAGATGTGAGTAATCCTCTAACACAGTAGACTCCTTTCGAAAATAAGGAGAGTCTTGTCAGAGACTTCCTTTCTCCTCAAAGTGTGGCCCCAAACCAGCAGCACCAGTATCACCTGGGAGCTTGTTAGAGATGCAGACTCACATCCCAAACCTAGTGAATCAGAACCCCCAGGGCCCACTAAAGTTGGAGCTCCACTGGGCTAAGTGAATTATCTCATTATTGTGATAATGCAGCTCTTCTAATTTCTGAATTCAGTGCTTTTCCCATGATACCAAATGGCTAATAAATATCAACATTCCCTCTTCGACTTCCCTGGTGGTACAGTGGATAGGAATCTGCAGGGGACACGGGTTTGATCCCTGGTCTAGGAAGATCCCACATGCCACAGAGCTGCTAAGCCCATGTGCCACAACTACTGAAGCCCATGAGCCTAGAGCCTGTGCTCTGCAACAAGAGGAGCCACTGCGATGAGCAGCCCACACTGCAACTACACAGTAGGCCCTGCTCGCTGCAGCTAGAGAAAGCCCTCGCATAGCAACGAAGACTCAGTGCAAAAAAAGAAAAAGAAAATTCCCTCTCATTCTCCATTCACTATTTCCCCAGGCAGATCATAGCTGGGAAAGCATTTATTTTCTATTATACAAAGAATGTAACAGCCCCCCCAATAATATTTTATGGAAAACTTTCTGTCTCATAAAATCCTTTAGATACTGGTTTTGAAGTAGACTGGAAGGCGTTCTCCCCCGACCATGTCAATCCCTGATTTTTTTCTCTCTTCTGGATTGACTGACTTGTCAATAAATATGTTTGACTCTGAAAAGTAGTTACACTTTGGTCCCCACGTTGGAGAATTATCATGAGAACAATCCTGAAGTTGGAACGCCTTAAAGTTTCTGGATGAGAATTGCTGATCTGTCTCTTGAGGAAGCCTGTGCTCCCAAAGGTGAACCAGCTGGTCTGCCTTATTCCAGTAACTAGTGAAGTCTTCCCTGAAGTTTGCCTCGCAGACCTAGAATAATGTCTGTTTTGGAACTTTAGATGTTTCCATATGGTTCTTTAGGAGTAGGAGATGGCAACCCACTAATTTCTGAATTCAGTGCGATCCCTGGGTTGGGAAGATCCCCTGGAGGAGGAAATGGCAACCCACTCCAGTGTTCTTGTCTGGAAAATCCCATGGACAGAGAAGCCTAGAGGGCTACAGTCCATGAGGTCACAAAGAGTCAGACACAATTGAGCACACAGACACACACATACACTCTCTGTCTCTCTCTCTCTCTCCTTTGGGTGCTGTTTTATTACCGCGAACCATTTTAGATGAGTTGCTCTGTTCAGGTTTGGATGTTATCCCAGGGAAGTCTCACCTGTGGGCTCACGGTCAAGGGAGGAGGGAATTGTGTCAGGAGCCCCAAATTTGACCTTTATTTTGAAAGCTGGAGATGACATTTGCTGGGAAGAGACTGCCTGGAGTGAAGGTTTGTCTGCTACTAGCTGCCGGTGTGTCACAGCAAAGAGCACTGGTAAAGTTCTTTCTGATGAAGGTTCCTGCCACTCCATACCTCACTGGGTTTTGGAGACCTCTCTTTGATAGACTCTTTAAGATCTGGAAGAAGAAGGCAAGTAGGTGTGGCCTAGGCTCCTATCAAATTACTGCTTTTGCCCTGGGTCCCAGAGCATGGGAGATTGTGTGTGACCCTTTAAAAGTGGAGTCTCTGTTTCCCCCAGTCCTGTGGGACTCCTGCTGTTAGGCACCGCTGACCTTCAAAGCCAGCTTCTTTCAGGGCTCATCTTCCAGGCTGGGGAACCTGATGTGGGGCTCAGATCTCTCCTGTGCGACAACCTCTGCAGGACAGTTATTCTCCAGCTTGTGGGTCACTCAGGGGGGCTGGTGGTAATGGGATTTGATTATATCTCAAGTCTGCCCTTCCTTCTTCATATCTTTAGTTGTAGAAGATCTTTTCTGGTAGTTTCCAGTCTTTTTCATCAATGGTTGTTCTCCAGAGGGTTGTGATTTTGTTATCAAATTGAGTCATCTGGACCCTGCTTAAGCCCTAGCACAACCAAGGCTCTCTGCCTCAGCGGGGGACGGGTCTTTTTTCTGTTTGGGTTCAAGTAGGTGAAAAACCACAATGCTGAGGTCGGCACAGAAGTTTTTTCAGTGGCCAGAGAATGGAGGAGGGGAACTAAGTTCACAAATCAACTTCTTACCCACCTGGTGAGAGGGACTTGATTTTAAAGAGTAAAGACAAAGGGAGGAGGAGTGAGATTAATAATGGGAAGGCATGTGCATTATTTTACTGGGCGAGGGGCAGGGCTTTTTCAAGGGAGTGGGGTGTCACCTCTTTATCCTTTTTTGATCCTTAATGTCTGGTCATGGCTGCTGGTGGGTGTGTCATTTAAAGTGCTAATGTAATCAAAGTGAAGTTGCTCAGTCGTGTCCGACTCTTTGCGACCCCATGGACTGTAGTTTGCCAGGCTCCTCCATCCATGGGATTCTCCAGGCAAGAACACTGGAGTGGGTTGCCATTTCCTTCTCTGGGGAATCTTCCCAACCCAGGGATCGAACCCAGGTCTCCTGCACTGCGGGCAAACTCTACCCTCTGAGCCACCAGGGAAGCCCAGTGTAATCAAATTAGTGTATAATGAGACTCAGGGTCTGTTGGAGGTCACATTCCTTGCCATCTTGGTCCACCTGGTTTCATCTGGTTTTTGGCTTTTTTCGCTTGCAGCTTCCTTTCTTATCTCTAGACTGTTTAACTTAAAGATTTATGTTCAGTTCAGTTCAGTCACTCAGTGGTGCCCGACTCTTTCCTACCCCATGAATCACAGCACGCCAGGCCTCCCTGTCCTCTGCTATAGGAGGTGGCAGGGGCGTGGCAGGTTTTGAGCAAGGACTTTGGCTAAAGGTGGGGGTTGATTTTCGAGGGAAGACCTGGAGCAGCTCAGGGACAGCAGTTCTGGTGTGCTTATGAGAGGAGGTGAGCCCAGGGTCTCTCTACTGTGCCATCGCAGTCACTCTTGGGAAGTGTTCCCCTCCTTTTTTTCTTTTCCTTTGTGCTTAGTCTAGTTGTACTTGCTTGTAGGGTACAGGGGCCTTGTCTCTAGCACTTCAAACCAGAGTACCTCAGCTCACCAGGCCAGTGTGCAGAAGCGCTGTACCCAGCCCTCCAGCCATTTTTTCCCTGAGACTCCTTAAAGCAGAACTATTTCTGTACCTTCACCATAATTCTTCTTATGGAAGATCTTTAAACTTTGACAGTTTAAAAAACTAAAAACACTTCTGTTAAACACTCTTATGATTGAACAAACAAAACAGACAAAAATTGTAAACTAAATTCAGAAGCAGTAAGGCACATAAAAATGAATCCTGAAATGATATCCAAGTAAATACCCATGTATAATAGCTGAAACTTTCAACTAATTAGTTTGCTGACCTTGGATGAGTTACTTATCTTCACTGGGGACAATAAGACCCCCAGCTTTACCACTTCAGATTTATTGTAATATGGTATATGTGAAATGTTCTAAAATACAGTAGAGAAGTTCTGGGTACAAATTGACTTGTTAGTATTACAGTCTGAAAGCCATTATATTCTCATTTATATAACCTCTAGGTTATACCCTAGAAGTCAGCCTAGGCTGCATCCATGTGCTTTGGAAGAATTGGACCATTCCCTGACACTGCAAACCACCGTTTTCTTTTCCTGTCACTAAATTTGAATTTATTTTAAAAGTCACATTTTTATACTTCCAGACAAGATAGCCATAGCTCTTATTTCTTTGACTTCATTGCTAGTGCTACCTAATAAACACATAAAAATACGTTGAAGCCATTTTCTTCTCTTTTTGTATCATGCTTATGCGGTGGACCCAAAGTGAATATGTCATTTCTTATGGAAACAGAAAATATAGCTATAAGCCTCCTTGTGGTTGACTCAGCAGCACATCCTGCCTCTTTGACAAGGAAGTTTGGATTATACAAATACTGTTTTGCTCATTTACTGAGTACTACAAATGCTTGATTTATTGTGATTTTGAGTTAGAAAGAAGCTTAGTGACTATTTACTGTAATCCTCTCATTTTACCATTGCGGTGACTGAGCCTCAGAAAAATAAGAATTGTCCAAAGCTGCACAACTAGTTAGTGGCAGAGTCCGACTCAACTAATCCTACAAACCATGAGGGAAAGGAGCTTATTTTATTCTGCCATGCTGCTTCTCAGTTCAGCTGTTTCTTTTTAATCAAGGATACTTTTCAGAAGGCTTGATCTCACCTATGAGAATCTTCACTACTGATTCTTTTTTTTTCCAGATAATATTTTTTTTCCATTTATTTTTATTCTTTGGAGGCTCATTACTTTACAATATTGTAGTGGTTTTTGCCATACATTGACATGAATCAGCCATGGATTTACATGTGTTCCCCATCCCGATCCCCCCTCCTGCCTCCCTCTCCATCCCATCCCTCTGGGTCTTCCCAGTGCACCAGCCCTGAGCACTTGTCTCATGCATCCAACCTGGGCTGGTGATCCTGATTCTTTTTTATTTTATTTTATTTTTTGGTTGTGCTGGGTCTTCTTTGCTGCATGCAGACTTCCTCTAGTTGGTTTGTGGGCTTCTGATTGTGGTGGCTTCTCTTGTGGAGCATGAGGTCTAGACATGTGTTGCCTGCATTAGCAGGCAGATTCTTAACCACCAGGGAAGTCCACTGCAGATTGTTAATTTCTTTATTTAGTGCTCATTGAATTGTACTAGTGCTAGTTTATATTCCTAAGGCTTTAGTCTGGAATGCTTTTTTTTTTTTTGCCACTTGTCTCTAGTAAGTATTAATAGTAACTCATATTTCAAAATAACCCTCCATTTTCTTTCTTCTCAGCAACCAGTTCTTTAAATCTTACATGAAAACCTTAACCTTTGTTAAGAGTGGATGTTCCAGGGTCAGAGAGCCCTGGATTGAAATCCTTAATCTGCTCTTGACTCTGTGATGGGGTAGTACTTGGAGCTATTGGCAGATTCCCTCTACATTTTCTGGTACTTGTTGACCTTTTCCTGCTTAAATAGATGAATGTTTGTCAAAGGAAAGATATGATATAGCAAAAGAGCATAGAAAAAGCTTTTGAATTTCAAAAATTCAGGCTTTTGGCTACAGAGCCCTAAGCTTTCAAGGACCTCAAGGAGTAGGTAGACCATTAATGATTTAAGGGTGAAATTAAAAATATTCCTGGGATCTTAAAGACCTGCTGTTGAGTGGGGAAAAAAAGGCCAGACACAAGAGTGTATGCTATATGATTCCATTGATGTGACATTCCAAATCAGGCTAAGACTAATTCATCTGTTAAAAATCAGAAAAGTGATTAGGGTATGGATTTTTGATTTTTATTTACTTATTTGGCTGTGATGGTTCTTAGTTGTGTCACGTGGGATCTTTGATCTTTGTTGCAGCATGTGGGATCTTTAGTTGTGCCATGTGAACTCTTAGTTGTGCCATATGGGATCTAGTTTTCCAACCAGTGATTGAACCTGGGTCCCCTGCATTGGGAGCACAGAGTCTTAGCCACTGGGCCATCAGGGAAGTCCCTAGGGGATTGACTATAAAGGGGCATGAGGGAATTTTCTGGGGGCGATTGAAATGTTCTATATCTCAATATAGATGTGAGTTGAAAGTGAAAGTGTTAGGTACTCAGTCGTGCAACTCTTTGTGACCCCATGGACTGTAGCCCTCCAGGCTCCTCTGTCCATGGGATTTCCCACGCAAGAATACTGTGCTGGGTTGCCATGCCCTCCTCCAGAGGATCTTTCCCACTCAGGGATTGAAACTGGGTCTCCTGCATTGCAGGCAGATTCTTTACCATCTGAGCCACCAGGGAAGCCCCAGGTGTGAGTTACACAATTATAAACATTCGTCAAATCTTATTAAACTGTATACTTATGATTGGTGCACTTTAATATATGTAAATTGTATCTCAACAAAAAAATTTGTAATGAAAGAATCCTCGGGACGTGACTGAAAATACAGCTTGAGTACTGATGATGGATGTGTTCCCTGGAACGGGAAGCATCTATGTCTTAAGTCCTATGCCTGCACCTTCCTGAGGGACAGTTTGACAAAAGGGAAGGATGGAAACCACAAGATAGACTTGAGGCATCTGAGAGCAGAGGTGTCTTTGCCCTACTCTCCCAGGTAGAACCATGTAAAGCGGCAAAACCCCAGGGTTTTTTTTTTTTTTTTTTTAAAGGCTACATGGAATGTCCAGGCAGATGCTGCAAGAATAATAGAATGTTCTGTTTGCAATCAAGAGCAGTTGAAACATGTGTTGAGAGCTAGGGCCCCTGGAAAGACATTTGAAGGAGATGAGGCATCCTGCATGCAGCAGCCTATGTGGACAAATGACTGAAGACCAAGGTGGGTGTGACCCTATGGATTGTAGCCTGCCAGACTACTCTATCCATGGGATTTCCCAGGCAAGAATACTGGAGTAGGTATCCATTTCCTCCTCTGGGGGATCTTCCCAACCCAGGGATCAAACCCATGTCTTCTGCATTGGCAGGCGGATTCTTTACCGCTGTGCCACCTGGGAAGCCCTGAAGACCAAGGGGACACAAGCATATCTCAGCAGATGCCAGTGGGATAGATGGTAACATGGGTGATCACATTCCCTTTCCCCACCAGCATCTTGACCACCATGTAGTCCCCTTCCCCGACTAAAATAAGATGCAACCTTGATGAATAGAAAGGTCTGGCCACTTTAACACAACTGGGGACAGCTCTGAAGGGCCATTTTGGCCCTAGAGCTCCTGGTTGGGTCAGCCAAGGCTCTGGTTGCTTTTGCATTTCTGCTTCCTTCCCTTTTCTTCCCTTCCCTTCCATAGGTGGTAGGTCCCAAGGGCACCCCTTAAAAAGCATCCTGCATCCCAAGCTCCATGTTAGAGTCTGCTTCCAAGGCAAATCGACCTTTGACAGTTATAAGAGATGTATCTTAGGCTAGAGGCTGCCAAACATCAAGTTGATCCAAACTGTAAAATTTTAAAAGCTACCATAATGGTCATGGACTTACCTCAAGCTTTACCTTGCAGGGTTAGGTTTAAATCAGAATGAATATAACCATCCACGGATGTTTTGAGAGAGAATTCTCCAAGGTGCTCTCACATTTCCACATGTCTTGTGGGCAGATACTCTGACAGCCTTTATGCCAGACTGTTCTTTTCAAGGACAGTTGTATACTCAATAGCCTTGGAAAATAGAATTAGTATTACCTCTGGAGGAGATAGTGAATTTGTTTCTTAACTAATATAATGAAGATAATATCTCTGGGGCAAAGGACACGCAAGTTTGCTTGCAGCCCATTATTCTAAAAATGGAGGTTTCGAAACTTGGGGGTTTTGAGCTGTGACACAAATCCACCGCATACACAATATCCACTTAGGTTGTTCTGTGTTGCCCCCGTGGGACTGGGAGGCCAATCTGCTTGCTGTGCTGTGAGTAATATAGAAAGGATAGTTAGAAGCCCAAATCTCACCTTTGTTATAGACAGAAGCCAGTGTGAAACAGGTGGTTTGTTGCTGGGGCTAAATGAGCCTGCTAAGTGAACTCAAGTAGTAGATGTATTTCTCCACCTATTGTGGGCACGATGGGGGAAATAAGACATGGCAGGAAAGAGAAACAGATGAAGATGGACCATGGGCAGGCCCCGTCCTCCTATTTAGGTGTATCCAGTAAAGGCAGGGCTCTAGCCACTGAAAGGAAACATCAGAAATAAACAAAAGTCTTCCCTTTAGCATCTTGTCAAGAACTGCCAGGGTCTGACATTTCACCATGACTGCAAACTGACAAGTTAGCCAGCCATAGTTTCCTAGCTGCTGGTAGAAAACATGAAACCCCTGGATCACAGATGAAGGCTTCTATTAACAAATGGCACAGATTTTTCAACTCTGGCTGGAATTATTTAGACACATTTTGAAAAATATGATTGCCTGGGACCCAGCTCTATAGGTTCTGTACCTGGATATCAGAACTTTTTTTCTTTTCTTAAAGGCTCCACTGGTGATCTTATAGTAAAACCAGAGCTGAAATACTTGAAGCTACATTCATACATCCAAAGGCTCAGAATTTCTTCCTACACCAAAACCGATAGCTCTCTTTTCAAAACTTCAGACTGAGAGAAATATACATCCTTTCATTTTCATCGTCCGTAACTTACTCAATGGTATACCTCTGACAGAAGAAGTAAGATCATCTAACATTAGCATAGATGTTTCATAGATCAGAAAACATTTTCCCTTATTTTAGAGAGGAGAGGGTGAGACTGAGAGAACTTAAGTGACTTGCCTCCGATAAGCCCAATGAGTTCATTACTGTGGACTCAAAGTTAAACGTTTACTAATGGGAGAGCTTTAGGTGCCAGTTGGGCTTCCCAGAGCTAGAAGAAACTATGACTTCCTATGAGGTCTGCAGTAAAGTGCCTCACATTTCCTTTCAGCCTTCCTCACACTTGTTCATTGTCTGTCTTCCTGGGAGCTGTAAGCTTTGTGACGATGAGTTCATGTCTGTCTCATTCATAGTGGATCCCTAGCACAATTGCAGACACACAGAGAGTCTCAAATATATTTGGTCATTTACTCATTTCAGGGGCTTTCCAGGTGGCGCAGTGGTAAAAAATCCACCTGTCAATGCAGGAGGCACAAGAGATGCCCACTTGATCCCCGGGTTGGAAAGATCCCCTGGAGTAGGAAGTGACAACCTGTTCCAGTATCCTTGCCTGGAAAATTCAATGGACAGAGGAGCCTGGTGAACTACAGTTCATGGGGTCTCAAAGAACTGGACACGACTGAGCGTGCACACTCATGCATACTCATTTCATGCTTTCCCTGTAATTTTACTTTTAGTGCAATCGATCAAATAACACCTTTCCTCTCTGTTAAACAGAAGCCTTGTTCTTATTTATGAGAAAATAGCTTCAGAAAACTCCACCACACTATAAAAGATAGTTTGAACTTTGCTACTTGAACAATTTTTTTTATTTATTTGGCTGCACTGGGTCTTTGTTGCCACACACCAGCGAGAGGGGACTACTACTACTACTCTTCATTCGGGTGCACAGGCTTCTCATTGTGGTGAGTTCTCCTGTTGCAGAGCGTGGACTCCGAATGTACGGCTTCAGTGGTTGCAGCACGTGGGCTCAGGAGTTGTGGCACACGGGCTTGGTTGCTCCATGGCGTAACGGATCTTCCCAAACCAGGACTAAACCTCTGTCCCCTGCATTGGCAGGTGGATTCTTAACCATTGGACCACCAGGAAAGTCCAACAATTTCTTTTTTTACCCCCTAGTTTTATTGAGGGAATATTGACAAGTAAAAATTGAATATCCATGTATATTATGAAATGATTACTACCTCATGTAGTTCGAAAGCGTAATTCAAGTCCAGTGTTTCCTTGTTTTCTGTCTGGTTGATCTAACTGTTGTGAAAATGAAGTAGTAAAGTCCTCTAATATTATTGCATTGCTCTCTGTTCCTTCGGTTATGTTGGTATTTGCTTAATGTATTTAGGTGCTTCAATGTTGGATGCATATATATGTAGAGTTGTTACATATACCTGATAAATTGACCCCTGCATCATTACACAATGACCTTATTTGTTCCTTATTTGTTCCTTGTTTCCTTTTTGGCCACACCTCATAGCTTGCTGGATCTTAGTTCCCCAACCAGGGATTGAACCTGGGACCCTGCAGTGGAAGTATGGAGTCTTAACCACTTGACCACCAGGAAATTCCCTTATTTGTCCCTTGTTACAGTTATTGACTTAAAGCCTATTTTGTCTTATATAAGTGTAGTTAACTTTGACATCTTTTGGATATCATTTGTAGCAAATATCTTTATCTATCCCTTTATTTTCAGCCTATGTATGTCCTTAAAGCTGGAAGGAATATCTTGTAGGCAGTTATGGTTGGGTCTTGTCTTTTAATCCATTCAGCCACTCTGTCTTTTGATTCAGTTCAGTTGCTCAGTCGGGTCTGACTCTTTGCAGCCCCGTGGACTGCAACATGCCAGGCTTCCCTGTCCATCACCAACTCCCAGAGTTTACTCAAATTCATGTCCATCCAGTCAGTGATGCCATCCAACCATCTCATCCTCTGTCGTCCCCTTCTCCTCCTGCCTTCAGTCTTTCCCAGAATCAGGGTCTTTTCTAGTGAGTCAGTCCTTCACATGAGGTGGCCAAAGTATTGGAGTTTCAGCTTCAATATCAGTCCTTCCAATGAATATTCAGGACTGATTTCCTTTAGGATGGACTGGTTGGATCTCCCTGCAGTCCAATGGACTCTCCAGAGTCTTCTCCAACACCACAGTTCAAAAGCATCAATTCTTCGGTGCTCAGCTTTCTTTATAGTCCAACTCTCACATCCATACATAACTAGTGGAAAAACCATAGCTTTGACTAGATGGACCTTTGTTGGCAAAGTAATGTCTCTGCTTTTTAATATGCTGTCTAGGTTGGTCATAGCTTTACTTCCAAGGAGCAAGCGTCTTTTAATTTCATGGCTGCAGTCACCATCTGCAATGATTTTGGAGCCCCCAGAAATAAAGTCTGTCACTGTTTCTGCTGTTTCCACATCTATTTGCCATGAAGAGATTGGACCGGACGCCATGATCTTAGTTTTCTCAATGTTGAGCTTTAAGCCAACTTTTTCACTCTCCTCTTTCAACTTTCATCAAGAGGCTCTTTAGTTCCTCTTCACTTTCTGCCATAAGGGTGGTGTCATCTGCATATCTGAGGTTATTGATATTTCTCCCAGCAATCTTGATTGCAGCTTGTGCATCATCCAGCCTGGCATTTTGCATGGTGTACTCTGCATGTAAGTTAAATAAGCAGGGTGACAGTATGCAGCCTTGACATACTCCTTTCCCAATGTGGAACCAGTCTGTTGTTCCATGTGCAGTTCTAACTGTTGCCTCCTGACCTGCATACAGATTTCTCAAGATGGTCTGGTATTCCCACCTCTTGAAGAATTTTCCACAGTTTGTTGCGATCCACACACTCAAAGGCTTTGGCATAGTCAATAAAGCAGAAGTAGATGTTTTTCTGGAACTCTCTTGCTTTTTCTGTGATCCAACAGGTGTTGGCAATTTGATCTTTGGTTCTTCTGCCTTTTCTAAATCCAGCTTGAACATCTGGAAGTTCACGGTCCACATACTGTTGAAGCCTGGTTTGGATAATTTTTAGCATTACTTTGCTAGTGCGTGAGATGAGTGCAATCGTGTGGTAGTTTGAGCATTCTTTGGGATTGCCTTTCTTTGGGATTGGAATGAAAACTGACCTTTTCTAGTCCTGTGGCCACTGCTGAGTTTTCCAAATTTGCTGGCATATTGAGTGCAGCACTTTCACAGCATCATCTTTTAGAATTTGAAATAGCTCAGCTGTAATTCCATCGTCTCCACTAGCTTTGTTCATAGCGATGCTTCCTGAGGCCCACTTGACTTCACATTCCAGGATATCGGCTCTAGGTGAGTGATCACACCTTCGTGGTTATCTGGGTCATGAAGATCTTTTTTGTACAGTTCTTCTGTGTGTTCTTGCCACCTCTTCTTAATATCTTCTGCTTCTGTTAGGTCCATACCATTTCTGTCATTTATTGTGCCCATCTTTTCATGAAGTATTCCCTTGGTATCTCTAATTTTCTTGAAGAGATCTCTAGTCTTTCCCATTCTGATGTTTTCCTCTATTTCTTTGCATTGATTGCTGAGGAAAGCTTTCTTACCTCTCCTTGCTATTGTTTGGAACTCTGCATTCAAATGGGTATATTTTTCCTTTTGTCCTTTGCCTTTAGCTTCCCTTCTTTTCACAGCTATTTGTAAGGCCTCCTCAGACAATCATTTTGCCTTTCTGCATTTCATTTTTTGGGGGGATGGTCTTGATTCCTGCCTCTTGTACATGTCATGAACCTCCATCCATAGTTCTTCAGGCATTCTGTCTATCAGATCTAATCCCTTGAATCTATTTGTCACTTCCACTGTATAATCATAAGGGATTTGATTTAGGTCATACCTGAATGGTCTAGTGGCTTTCCCTCCTTTCTTCAATTTAAGTCTGAATTTGGCATTAAGCAGCTCATGATCTGAGCCACAGTCAGCTCCCGGTCCTGTTTTTGCTGACTCTGTAGAGCTTCTCCATCT
The DNA here is from genome assembly GCF_019320065.1 of Cervus canadensis. Taxonomy (NCBI): domain Eukaryota; kingdom Metazoa; phylum Chordata; class Mammalia; order Artiodactyla; family Cervidae; genus Cervus; species Cervus canadensis. The sequence goes on from NC_057419.1 coordinate 19,534,325, forward strand.
TTGGCTGCAAAGAGTATAATCAGTCTGATCTCGGTATTGACCATCTGGTGATTTCCATGTGTAGAGTCTTCTCTCATGTTGTTGGAAGAGGATGTTTGCTATGACCAATGTGTTCTCTTGGCAAAACTCTATTAGTCTTTGCCCTGCTTCATTTTGTACTCCAAGGCCGAACTTGCCTGTAACTCTAAGTATCTCTTGACTTCCTACTTTTGAATTCCAGTCCCCTATAATGAAAAGGACATCTTTTTTGGGTGTTAGTTCTAGAAGGTCTTGCAGGTTATCATAGAACCGTTCAATTTCACCTTCTTCAGCTTTACTGACTGGGACATAGACTTGGATTACTGTGATATTGAATGGTTTGCCTTGGAAATGAACTGAGATCATTCTGTCGTTTTTAAGATTGCACCCAAGTACTGTATTTCAGACTCTTTTGTTGACTATGAGGGCTACTCCATTTCTTCTAAGGGATTCTTGCCCATAGTAGTAGATATAATGGTCCTCTGAATTAAATTCGCTCATTGCAGTCCATTTTAGTTCACTGATTCCTAAAATGTCGATGTTCACTCTTGCCATCTCCTGTTTGACCACTTCTAATTTAGCTTAATTCATGGACCTAACATTCCAGGTTCCTATGCAGTATTGCTCTTTACAGCATTGGACTTCACTTCCATCACCAGTCACATCCACAACTGGGTGTTGTTTTCGCTTTGGCTCTGTCTCTTCATTCTTTCTGGAGTTATTTCTCCACTCTTCTCCATGGGAGGTTATCAAAATTGATGTTCTGTGGAGGGATGGTGGCTGAAATCTTCTATTCTGACATCTTGCTGATGTCACTGTCCTTGAACAATTTCTACTTGGATCAAAGTTAGAGACTTATGTTAGGCTTGTTGGATTTAGGTAAAGAACAAGGGCAGAAAGTAAATCAGCAGCTGTTGTGCCAGTGTCAGGAGGAGGAGATAAAGACAGTTACATCAGTGAATGATTGCTCTGCTGTGCTCATATTGACATTTCAACATTTTTCAGTCAGGCACTTGTCATAGGAAAGAAAAAAAATTAATTAGTGTCTTAAAGCTTGAAGATAACCTGTATAAGTCAGTATGTTCCGAGTGGCAGATGACTTAGAAATTGATCAAACATCTAAACAAGTCTTGTGTCCAAGTTCCTGTGCTCTGCATCTTAAAATACAATAAACATATGCAAACAGACACTGCACATGTCTTACCACCTGCTTCACTGACAGTGGTATTTTATAGCATTATTTTACATCAGGGGGCATAATAAATAGTTCTGGGTAAGGATAGTGCTAAGGAACTTCTTTATGAGAGTTTTTTAAAGTTGATTTTAATTGGAGGATAATTACTTTACAATATTTTGATGATTGTTGCTATACATTGACATGAATCAGCCACAGGTACACATGTGTCCCCTCATTCTGAACCCCCCTCCCACCTTCCTCCCCACTCCATCGGTGTGGTTGTCCCAGAGCCCCAGCTTTGAGTGCCCTGCTTTATGCATCGAACTTGTACTGGTCATCTATTTTACATATGGTAATATACATGTTTTAGTGCTATTCTCTCAAATCATCCCACCCTCACCTTCTTCCACAGAGTCCAAAAGCCTGTTGTTTTCATCTGAGCCTCTTTTGTTGCCCTGCATGTAGGATCGTCATTAACTGTCTTTCTACATTCCATATATATGCATTAATATACTGTATTTGTATTTCTCTTTCTGACTTACTTCACACTGTATAATAGGCTCCAGTTTTCATCCACCTCATTAGAACTGACTCAAATGCATTCCTTTTTATAGCTAAGTAATATTCCATTGTGTATATGTGCCACAACTTCCTTATCCATTCATCTGCTGATAGACATCTAGGTTGCTTCCATGTCCTAGCTATCGTAAATAGTGCTGTAATGAACATCGGGGTACATGTGTCTCTTTCTATTCTGGCTTCCTATAAGAGTTATTTTAGTTGAATCTCCAAAGTCTGTTGGAAGGAAATCTAATCCACCATGCAGTATAGGTATAAATCCTTAACTCTTATCATTTCTTAATTTTAAATTTCCAAAACAATGATTTATGGTAGAGAGTAGAAGAGAAAGTCCAGCCTTGGTGCTTTGTTGGTCCTCAAGGAGAAATATCACAGAAGTTTCAGAAACAGATAGACTCATAATTATGCACATCTTTGCCACAAGTTGAAGGAAAATGGACTGGATTAGTTTGTTTTATCATAAGCTTAATCATAGTACAAGTAGAACATATATGATATATGGCATGTGAAAATTTCAGTATTGTTTAGATCTCAATTTTATACCAAATTAATCTATAAACTTCATATAACACTAATCCAAAGCTCAAAAGTGGTCACTTGACCATCTAGTTTAGAAGATAGTATGTTAGTCACTCAGTTGTTTCTGACTCTTTGCGACATCATGGAGTACAGCCCTGCAGGCTCCTCTGTCCATGGAATTCTCCAGGCAAGACTGTTGGGTGGGTTGCCATTCCCTTCTCCAGGGGAACTTCAGAAGATAATGCTACCAAAAATAAATATGGACGTAATGTACAATTACCAGTTTATTCTACTTCTGGAAATATATCATGGAAAACTCTTGTACATGTATACTAGGAGACATGTTGTTCAGTTGTTGTTTAGTTGCAAATCATGTCTGACTTTTTTGTGACCCCCTGCATGGTAGCCAGCCAGTCTCCTCTGTCAATGGAATTCTTCAGGCAAGAATACTGGAGTGGGTTGCTATTTCCTTCTCCAGGAGCTCTTCCTGACCCAGGGATTGAGCCTATGTCTCCTGCACAGATAGGTGGATTCTTTACCACTGAGCCACCAAGGAAGCCCCCAGGAAACATGTATGATCATTTAAATAGAATCATGTTTGCATTAACAGTAAATAAAAAAATCAATCTAGATATCAGTCATTGGTAGATTGGATACATGAATCTTAATATATACACACATACAATGGAATGCTATTCAGCAGTGCAACACATGCTCTATCTCCTGTCTGCAGACTCTACCCCGATCCTAGAGAGTGTCTTATGAATGCCTGTGACAGGCCACAAGGAGGGTCAGACTGGAAGAAGAAACTGACCCACAGAACTCCAAACCTTGGATGAATTCAGGAAGCATACTGTGATGGCACCCTCACAGACAAGTTCAGTTCAGTTCAGTCACTCAGTCGTGTCCGACTCTTTGCGACCCCATGAATCGCAGCACACCAGGTCTCCCTGTCCATCACAAACTCCCAGAGTTTACTCAAGCCCATGTCCATCGAGTCGGCGATGCCATCCAGCCATCTCATCCTGTCCTCTTCTCCTTCTGCCCCCAATCCCTCCCAGCATCAGGGTCTTTTCCAATGAGTCAACTCTTCATATGTGGCCAAAGTATTGGGGTTTCAGCTTCAGTGTCAGTCCTTCCAATGAATATTCAGAACTGATTTCCTTTAGGATGGACTGGTTGGATCTCCTTGCAGTCTAAGGGACTCTCAAGAGTCTTCTCCAACACCACAGTTCAAAAGCATCAATTTTTCGGTGTTCAGCTTTCTTTATAGTCCAACTCTCACATCCATACATGACCACTGGAAAAACCATAACCTTGACTAGACAGACCTTTGTTGGCAAAGTAATGTCTCTGCTTTTTAATATGGTATCTAGGTTGGTTATAACTTTCCTTCCAAGGAGTAAGTGTCTTTTAATTTCATGGCTGCAGTCACCATCTGCAGTGATTTTGGAGCCCAAAAAATAAAGTCTGACCCTGTTTCCACTGTCTCCCCATTTGTTTCCCATGAGGTGATGGGAAAAAGGACTGCACATATTTTTATTTCTCTGGGTCTCTTCTCTAGAGTTTGAATGTGTCACTACATAATGACTCCAAAAGAAGAAACTTTACCATTCAATTTTATATCAAATGCATAAAGTATGGAGTTAAATTGTTTCTTAGTGCCCTCAGTCTTTTGATCAAAATAGAAGTGGTTCTTCTTTCTTTGTGACAGATAATAGTTGCGTCTTATCCTAGAATTGCAGCCAATTTTTCAATAATAATTTTGCTTTCCTTTCAGCCTAAATAAAAGCTCACTGTTTCAACCTTTGTGAACACTGGTTCAAATAAGGGTCACAAGCCTTCTAAAAGACTAGGATTTGTTAACATCTAGTTAGCACTGACATTATTATTTAACAGCACCCTTCTCTCTATTTAAAACATTGTAAATGTTCTTAATTTATCCTAGTATGTTTCTCCCCTTGAAAGCTCAAGTTAAGACCCAGAACGTTATTAAAACACTTCAGAGATGCTTCTTTTTTTCAGTCATACAAAACTGAGCTGCTCTTTTATTGTCCCACGCTCAGCCTCCGACACGGCTTCCTTGAATTGAAAGTAGAGCACAGGCTGCCAGCAAGGACCTCACCCTGATCCTCTATGCCAGTGTGTTAGTGAGCTTGGGGTGTCATAACACAGTACCACAAACTGGGTGGCTTAAACAAAAGAAATTTCTGTTTTTTCCCACCTAAAATCTATTGTTTATTGAGATTTCACTCTCGATATACATTCTGTGGATTTGGGAAAATGTAAAATTATATATATCAACCGTTATAGTAGCACTCAAAGTAGTTTCACTGCCCTAAAAATCCTCTGTGCTCTACCTATTCCTTTTCTCCCTAACCTCTGGCTGATCTTTGTACTACTGTCTCCTTAGTTTTCCCTTTCCAGAATGTCATATAGTTGAAATCACACAGTTGTAATATCTTCAGACTAGCTTCTTTCATTTAGTAATATGTGTTTAAGGTTCCTCCATGTATTTTCTTTTCTATTTTTTTTCTCCATGTATTTTCATAGCTTGAAAGCTCATTTCTTTTTACTGCTGAATAGTATTCTATTGTATGAATGTACCACAGTTTATTTATCATTTATTTACTGAAAAACATCTTGGTTATATCCAGGTTTTGGTAGTTATGAATAAAGCTGCTGTAAAGATCCATATGCATATTTTTTTGTGGATGTAAGTTTCAACTCCTTTGGGTAAAAACAAAGAAGTGCAATTGCTGGGTTGTATGGTAGAGGTATGTTGAATTTTTTAAGAAAGTGCCAAACTTTCCAAAGTGCGTGTTCCATTGTGCATTCCCACCAACAATGAAGGAGAGTTCTAGTGGCTCCACATCCTTGTCAGCATTTGGTGGTGTTAATGTTTTGGATTTTAGTCATTCTAACAGATGTGTTGTCATATCACATTGTTTTGATGTGTGATTCCCCTAATGACATGATGTTGAACATCTTTTCATATACTTATTTGCCATCTGTATATCTAATTTTTGATGAGTGTCTGTTCAGGTCTTTGGCCCACTTTTTACTTGGGTTGTTTGTTTTCTTAATATTAAGTTTTAAGACTTTGTATATGTATACTTTTTTCATTTTCTATTTTTAATTTTATTTGTTTTAAATTTAAAAATTTTTATTTTTATATAAAATGTATCTATTCTTTTCCCACTTACGTTATTACAGAATATTCAATAGAGTTCCCTGTGCTATACAGTAGGTCCTTGTTGGTTATCTTGTTTTAAATATAGCAGTGTGTACATGTCAATCCCAAACTCCCAATCCTCACCTGTACCCTTACCCCTGGAAACCATAGATTTGTTCTCTTAAGTCTCTGAGTCTATTTATGTTTTGTAGATAAAGTTTGCTTGTATAATTTTTTTTTTAGATTCTACATATAAGTGATGCCATATGATATCTGTCCTTCTCTGTCTTACTTCATTTAGTGTGATATTCCCCAGGTCTATCCATGTTGTTGCTACAACTGTCATTATTTCATTCTTTTTTTAAATTGGAGTATAATTGCTTTGCAATGTTGTGTTAGTTTCTGCTGTACAGCAAAGTAAATCAACTATACGTATACATACATCACTTCCCTCTTGAACCTCCCTTATCCCCCATCCCACCCATCCGGGTCACCACAGAGCCTCAAACTGAGCTCCCTGTGCTATACAACAGGTTCGCACTAGCTGTCTGTTTTACACATGGCAGTTTATATATGTCAATTCTAATCTCCTAATTCATCCTGTCCTCCCCTCCCCACGCTGTGTCCACATGTCCATCCTCTATGTCTATGTCTCTGTTCCTGCCTTTCAAATAGGTTCATCTGTACCATTTTTCTAGATTCCACATATATGCATTAATGTATGATTTTTTTTTCTTTTTTACTCTGTATGACAGATTCTAGGTTCATCCACATCACTACAAATGACCCAATTTTGTTCATTTTATGGCTAAGTAATATTCCACTGTATATATGAACCACATCTTCTTTATCTCTCAATGGACATTTAGGTTGCTTCCATGTCCGAGCTATTGTAAATAGTGTTGCAGTGAACACTGGGGTACATGTGTCTTTTTGCATTATGGTTTTCTCAGGGTATATGCCCAGCAGTGAGATTGCTAGGTCATATGGTAGTTCTTTTTTTTTTTCTTCCAGTTTTATTTTATTTTTTAATTGGAGGACAATTGCTTTACAATATTGTATTGGTTTCTGCTGTACAACAGTGTCAATCAGTCATAATTTTATATGTATCCCCTCCCTCTTGAATCTGCTTCCATCCCACCTCTCTAGGTTGTCAGAGAGTGCCAGGCTGGGCTCCCTGTGTTATACAGAAGCTTCCCACTAGCTATCTATTTTACACATGATGTATATATGGGGCTTCCCTGGTGGCTCAGTGGTAAAGAATCTGCCTGCAATGCAGGAGACACAGGTTCAATCTCTGGGTTGGGAAGATCCCCAGAGGAGGAAATGGCAACCCACTCCAGTATTCTTGCCTGGAGAATCCCGTGGACAGAGGAGCCTGGTGGGCTACAGTCCATGAGGTCACAAAGAGTTGGCTACAACTATGCATTGGATACAACTAAGCATGAGCACGAATGTATATATGTCATGCTACTTTCTCAATTCATCCTACTCTCTCCTTCCTCCACTGTGTCCACAAGTCTTTTCTCTACATCTCTGTCTCTGTTCCTTCCTGCAAATAGCTTCATCAGTACTATTTTTCTAGATTCCATATATATGCATTAATATATGATATTTGTTTTTCTCTTTCTGACTTACTTCATTCTGTATAAAGGCTCAAGGTTCATCTGCCTCACTACAACTGGCTCAAATTTGTTCCTTTTTATGGCTGAGTAATACTCCATTGTGTATTTGTACCACATATTCTTTATCCATTCATTTGTTGATGGACATTTAGTTTGCTTCCATGTCCTGGCTATTGTAAATAGTGCTGCAATGAACATTGGGGTATACATGTATCTTTTGCATCAGGGTTTTCTCAGGGTACATGCCTAGGAGTAAGTTTGCTGAGTCATATGGTAGTGCTATTTTTAGTGTTTTTAAGGAACCTCCGTACTGTTCTCCATAGTGGGTATATAAATTTACATTCTCACCAACAGTGCAAGAAGGTTTCCTTTTCTCCACACCTTCTCCAGCATGTATGGTTTGTGGATTTTTTTTGATGATGGCAGTTCTGACCAGTGTGAGATGATACCTCATTGTAGTTTTGATTTGTGTTTCTCTAGTAATTAGTGATGTTGAGCATCCATTCATGTGTTTGTTGCCTTTCTGTATATCTTCTTTGGAGGAATGTCTAAGTCTTCTGCCTATTTTTTAAAAAATTATTTTTGTATTTATTTATTTGGCTGTGTTGAGTCTTAGTTGAAGCACACGGGATCTTCGTTGCAGCACAGGCTTCTGTAGTGTGACACACAAGCTCCAGAGGGTACAGACTCTAGTTGCAGTGCGTGGACTCCAGAGAATGTGGACTCTGGAGCACATGGGCTCTGTAGATGCATCACATAGGCTTAGTTGCTCCCACAACATGTGGGATCTTTGTTCCCTGACCAGGGATCAAACCTGCGTCCCCTGCATTGAAAGGTGGATTCTTAACGACTGAACCACCAGGGAAGTCCCCTTTCACCCATTAAAAAATATATATTTATTTGGCTGTGCTGTGTCTTAGTTGCAGCACATGGGGTCTTTGCTCTGTCATGTGGGATCTTCTGTTACAATTCACAGACTCTCTAGTTGTGGCACGTGGGCTCAGTAGTTGCAGCATGTGGGGCTCCAAGTGTGGGGTTCAGTAGTTGTGGCTTGCAGACTTAGTTGCTCCGTGACATGTGGGATCTTAGTTCCCTGACCAGGGATCAAACCTACGTACCCTGCAATGCAAGGCAGATTCTTAACCACTGGACCACCAGGGAAGTCCCCTGTCCATTTTTTTATTTGGTTGCTTGTTATTTTGATACTGAGTTGCATGGGCTGTTTGTATATTTTGAAAAATAATCCCTCAGGCTTTGTTTGCAAATACTTTCTCCTATTCTGAGGGTTGTCTTTTCATCTTGTTTATGGTTTCTTTTGCTGTGCAAAAGCTTTTGAGTTTAATTAGGTCTCATTTGTTTATTTTTATTTTAATTACTCTAGGAAGTGGATCAAAAAAGATCTTGCTGTGATATATGTCAAAGCATGTTTTCCTCTAAGAGTTTGATAGTATCCAGTCTTACATTTAGATCTTTAATCCATCTTGTTATTTTTGTGTATAGTGTTTTTGTGAAGGTGGGCTTCCCTGGTGGCTCGGCAGTAAAGAATCCACCTACAATGCAGGAGACACAGGTTTGATCCCTGGGTCAGGTAGATTCCCCTGGAGGAAGAAATGGCAACCCATTCCAGTTTCCTGCCTGGGAAATCCCATGGAGAGAGAAGCCTGGCAGGCTACAGTCCATGGGGTCACAAAAGAGTCAGATACAACTTAGTGACTAAACAACAGCAGCATGGTGTTAGGTAGTATTCTTAAGTTCATTCTTTTGCATGCTGCTGTCCAGTTTTCCCAGCACCACTTATTGAAGAGACTGTCTTTTCTCCATCATATATTCTTGCCACCTTTGTTATAGATTAGGTGACTATAGGTGCATGGGTTTATCTCTGGGCTTTCTATTCTGTTCCATTGATCTATATTTCTGTCTTTGTGCCGCTAGTACCATACTGTCTTGATTACTGTAGCTTTGTAGTATAGTCTGAAGTTGGGGCACCTGATTCTTCCAGCTCTGTTTTTCTTTTCTCTCTCTCAAGATGGCTTTGGCTGAAAAAAAAAAGTTTACTGTGAATCTTAACTAAGAATGTTTATAGTTGAAGATCTATAAACTGGAAAATTATGTTCTAATGTTTGTAAGATGTGTGTGCATGCTTAGTCAGTCAGTCATGTCTGACTCTTTGCAACCTCCTGGACTTCAGTCTGCCAGGCTTATCTGTCCATGGAATTTTCCCAGCAAGAATACTGGAGTGGAGTGCAATTTTCCTCCTCCAGGGGATCTTCCCAACACAAGGA